>NW_017197882.1:0-7896 GCF_001704415.2 Capra hircus
CCTCGAGTCTTTCCCAGGAGGCTTTCCACAGGGCTGTCCCACGTGTCACGGTGGTGTGAGTCGATCCTCGGCGTGAAAGCCGAGGCAGTGCAGGGAAAACAGGTTCCTGTGGAACGGACTGAGATATCTGGGGAGTCTTGGAATGGTGACACGACCCTGCAGTTCCTCTCCCCTTTCCTTTGGAGAGCGCCTCCTCTTGAGATGCGATGGGAATGCCGGGAATTCTTTCCCGACCAAGCAGGGAAAAGATCCGTCCTCTCGAGCTACGAGCGGGAAACGGAGCTCCTATGGATGTGGCCTGGACCCTCGTGCTTCCTCTTGAGTGGAGACGGGTATGTCGGGGAACTTCTTGAGTTGCAGCATGGTTGTGAAAGACTCTTTGGAAGTTCCAGAGGTCAAGTGTGATTAGCCTCGAGACACCTCAGTGGAAACGGGCCTCATCTCGCCTGCAGGGGAGAACCTCCTGGATTTTACCGAGTTGCGGCAGGTGCTCTTGACTTACGACGGGGACTCATGACCCGCTCTGGTGACCTCAGGAAAGCCCAGTCCCCCATGCGAGTTGCTAGAGGGCCTGTCGCTGTTCCTCTCCCATCGATGCCAGGGCCTAAGACCTTGTGTGGAGTCGGGGCCAGAAACTGAGGATTCCTCTCCAGGGCTGACATGCATTTGGGGTACTTCTGGAGTCTCCCCAGGGGAGTCAGTCCTCGTCTCGAGTGGGGCATGCACGTGCGCTTTCCTCCCGAGCTGTAGCAGCAGTGTCACACTTCCCGTCGCGTGGATCAAGGGATCTGTGGCTTTCCCTAGAGGCTGTCCCACGAGGCTTTCCCACAGGGCTCTCCCACGTGCCACCGTGGTGTGAGCCGATCCTCGGCATGAAATTCGAAGCAGTGCAGGGAAAACAGGATCCTCTGGAATGGACGGAGACATCTGGGGCACTTGGAATGGTGGCAGGACCCATGAGTTCCTCTCGCCTTTCCTGTGCAGCGTGCCTCCTCTTGAGATGCGTCGGAAACGTTGGAATTCTTTCCCGAGGAAGCAGGGAAGGATCCCTCATCTCGAGATTGGAGCGGAAACGGAGCTCCTCTGGAGGAGGCCGGACCCTCGTGCTTCCTCTGGAGTGGAGACGGGTATATCGGGAACCTCCTGAGTTGTAGCAAGGGTGTGTAGGACCCTTTGGAAGTTCCAGAGTTTAGGCGTGATTACTCTCGAGACGCCGCAGAGAAAAATGGGCCTCATCTCGACTGGAGCAGAGAACCTCCTGGATTTTCTCGAGTTGGGGCAGGTGCTCTCAACATACGACCGTGACCTCAGGGACAGTGTAGCAGATGTGTCACGCTTCCCTTCGCGGGGATCAAGGATCTGTGGCTTTCCACGAGGCTTTCCCAAGGGCTGTCCCACATGCCACCATGGTGTGAGTGGATCCTCGACGTGAAAGTCGAGGCATTGCGGGGAAAACAGGTTCCTCTGAAATGAACTGAGATATCTGGGGGACTCTTGGAAATGGTGGCACGACGCCTGGAGTTCGTCTCGCCTTTCCTATTGAGAGCCCTTGCTCTTGAGAGGCACGGAACGCTCTGAAAAATCTTTCTTGACTAAGAAGGATAGGATCCCTCATCTCGAGCTACCAGGCGGCAACGGGGTTCCTCTGGATGTGGGCGGGACCCTCGTGCTTCCTCTCGAGTGCAGAAGGGTATGTCGGGGAACTTCATGAGTTGCAACAAGGGTGTGAAGGACCCTTTGGAAGTTCCAGAGTTTAGATGTGATTAGCCTCGAGACGCCTCAGCGGAAATGGGCCTCATCTCGCCTGGAGGGGAGAACCTCCTGGATTTTCTCGAGTTGAGGCAGGTGCTCCTCGAATTACGATGGGGACTTCAGGGACCCGCTCTGGTGTCCTCAGGAAAGGCCAGTCCCCTTGCGAGTTGCTCGGGGCCTCTCGGGATTCCTCTCCCGTCGTTGCCGGGGCCTAAGACCTTGTGTGGAGTCGGTGCCGGAACATGAGGATTCCTCTCCAGTGCTGACATGGATCTTGGGGTACTTCTGGAGTCTCCCCAGGGGAGACAGACCTCGTCTCGAGTTGGGGCATGCATGTGCGGTTTTCCTCACGAGCTGAAGCAGCAGTGTCAGGTTTCCCTTCGCGTGGATTAAGAGATCTGTGGCTTTCCCTCGAGGCTTTCCCACGAGGCTTTCCCACGAGGCTTTCCCACAGGGCTGTCCCACGAGCCAACGTGTTGTGAGTCGATCCTCGGCTTGAAAGTCGAGGCAGTGCAGGGAAAACAGGTTTCCCTGGAATGGACTGAGACATCTGGGGGACTCTGGGAATGGTGGCACGATCCTGGGAGTTCCTCTCGCCTTTCCTGTGGAAAGCGCCTCCTCTTGAGATGCGACGGGAACGCCGGGAATTCTTTCCGGATCACGCAGGGAAAGGATCCCTCCTCTCGAGCTAGGAGGGGGAAACGGGGCTCCTCTGGATGTGGGCGGGACTCTCGTGCTTCCTCTCGAGTGGAGACGGGTATGTCGGGGAACTTCCTGAGTTGCAGCAAGGGTTTGAAGGACCCTTTGGAAGTTCCAGAGTTTAGGTGTGATAAGCCTCGAGACGCCTCAGCGGAATTGGGCGTCATCTCGCCTGGAGGGGAGAACTTCCTGGATTTTCTCTTGTTGGGGCAGCTATTCTCGACTTTATGACGGGGACCACAGGGACCCGCTCTGGTGGCCTCAGGAAAGGCCTGTTCCCATGCGAGTAATTCGGGGGCCTCTAGGGCCTCCTCTCCCGTCGATTTCGGGGGCGTAAGACCTGGAGTGGAGTCCGGTGCCGGAACCTGAGAATTCCTCTCCAGTGCTGACATGGATCTTGGGGTACTTCTGGAGTCTCCCTAGGGGAGTCAGTCCTCGTCTCAAGTGGCGGCATGCACGTGCACTTTCCTCCCAAGATGCGGCAGCAGTGTCATGCTTCCCGTCGAGTGGATCAAGAAATCAGTGGCTTTTCCTCGAAGCTTTTCCACAAGGCTTTCCCACGAGACTTTTCCACAGGGCTGTCCCACGTGCCAACGTGGTGTGAGTCGATTCCTCGGCTTGAAAGTCGAGGCAGTGCAGGGAATACAGGTTTCCCTGGAATGTACTGAGACATCTGGGGGACTCTCAGATTGGTGGCACGACCCTGGAGTTCCTCTCGCCTTTCCTGTGGAGAGGGCCTCCTTTTGAGATGCTATGGGAACACCGGGGAATTCCTTTCCCGACCACGCAGGGAAAGGATCCCTCCTTCGAGCTAAGAGGCGGAAACGGGGTTCCTCTGGATGTGGGGGGCACTCTGGTGCTTCCTCTCGAGTGGAGACAGGTGTGTCGGGGAACTTCTTAAGTTGCCAGCAAGGGTGTGAAGGACCCTTTGGAAATTCCAGACTTTAGGTGTGATTAGCCTTGAGACGCCTCAGCGGAAATGGGCCTCATCTCGCCTGGAGGGAGAACCCCCTGGAAATTTCTCGAGTTGCGACAGGTGCTCTCGACTTACGACGGGGACCTCAGGGACCCGCTCTGGTGGCCTCAGGAAAGGCCAGTCCCCATGCGATTTGCTCGGGGCCTCTCGGGATTCCCTCCCGACGATGCAGGGGCCTGAGATCTTGTGTGGAGTAGGTGCCGGAAACTTAGGATTCCCCTCCAGTGCTGACATGGGTCTTGGGTACTTCTGGAGTCTCCCCAGGCGAGTCAGTCCTGGTCTCGAGTGGGGGCATGCACGTGCGCTTTCCTTCCGAGCTGTAGCAGCAGTGTCACACTTCCCTTCGCTGAGATCAAGGGATCTTTGGCTTTCCCTCGAGGCTTTCCCACCAGGCTTTCCCACGAGGCTTTCCCACATGGTTGTTCCACGAGCCACCGTAGTTTGAGTCGATCCTCGGCTTGAAAGTCGAGGCAGTGCAGGGAAAAGAGGTTTCCCTTGAATGGACTGAGACATCTGGGGGACTCTGGGAATGGTGGCACGACCCTTGAGTTCCTCTCGCCTTTCCTGTGGAGAGCGCCTCCTCTTGAGATGCGACGGAACGCCGGGAATTCTTTCCCGACCACGCAGGGAAAGGATCCCTCCTCTCGAGCTAGGAGGCGGAAACGGGGCTCTTCTGGATGTGGGCAGAACTCTCGTGCTTCCTCTCGAGTGGAGACGGGTATGTCGGGGAACTTCCTGAGTTGCAGCAATGGTGTGAAGGACCCTTTGGAAGTTCCAGAGGTTAGGTGTGATTAGCCTCGAGACGCCTCATTGGAAATTGTCCTCATATCGCCTGGAGGGGAGTACCTCCTGGATTTTCTCGAGTTGTGGCAGGTGCTCTCGACTTACGATGAGGACCTCAGGGACCCGCTCTGGTGGCCTCAGGAAAGGCCAGGCCCCATAGAAGTTGCTCGGGGCCTCTCGGATTCCTCTCCCGACAATGCCGGGGCCTAAGATCTTGTGTGGAGTCGGTGCCGGTCATGAACATTCCTCTCCAGTGCTGACATGGATCCTGGGGTTCTTCTGGAGTCTCCCCAGGGGAATCAGCCCTCGTCTCGAGTGGGGGCATGCACGTGCGCTTTCCTCCCGAGCTGTAGCAGCAGTGTCACGCTTCCCTTCGCGAGGATCAAGGGATCAGGGGCTTTCCCTCGAGGCTTTCCCACGAAGCTTTCCCACGAGGCTTTCCCACAGGGCTGTCCCACGTGCCACCACCGTTGTGTGAGTCGATCCTCGCTTGAAAGTGAGGCAGTGCACGGAAAACAGGTTTCCCTGGAATGGACTGAGACATCTGGGGGACTCTGGGAATGGTGGCACGACCCTGGAGTTCCTCTCGCCTTTCCTGTGGAGAGCGCATCCTCTTGAGATGCGACGGGAACGCCGGGAATTCTTTCCCGACCACGCAGGGAAAGGATACCTCCTTTCGAGCTAGGAGGCGGAAACGGGGCTCCTCTGGATGTGGCGAGTCTCTCGTGCTTCCTCTCGAGTGGAGACGGGTATGTCGGGGAACTTGTTGAGTTTGCAACAATGGTGTGAAGGACCCTTTGTAGGTTCCAGAGTTTAGGTTTGATAAGCCACGAGACACCTCAGCGGAATTGGGCGTCATCACGCCTGGAGGGGAGAATTTCCTGGATTTTCTCGTGTTGGGGCAGCTATTCTCGACTTACGACGGGACAACAGCGACCCGCTCTGGTGCCCTCAGGAAAGGCCTGTTCCCATGCGAGTAATTGGGGGGCCTCTAGGGCCTCCTCTCCTGTCGATGCCGTGGCCTAAGACCTGGAGTGGAGTCGGTGCCGGAACCTGAGGATTCCTCTCCAGTGCTGACATGGATCTTGGGGTTCTTTTGGAGTCTCCCTAGGGGAGTTAGTCCTCGTCTCGAGTGGCGGCATGCACGTGTGCTTTCCTCCTGAGATGGGGCAGCAGTGTCATGCTTCCCGTCGAGTGGATCAAGGAATCAGTGGCTTTTCCTCGAAGCTTTTCCACAAGGCTTTCCCACGAGGCTTTTCCACAGGGCTGTCCCACGTGCCAACGTGGTGTGAGTCGATTCTCGGCGTGAAAGTCGAGGCAGTGCAGGGAATACAGGTTTCCCTGCAATGTACTGAGACATCTGGGGACTCTCGGATTGGTTGCACGACCCTGGAGTTCCTCTCGCCTTTCCTGTGGAGAGGGCCTCCTCTTGAGATGATATGGGAACACCAGGAATTCTTTCCTGACCACGCAGGGAAAGGATCTCTCCTCTTGAGCTAAGAGGCGGAAACGGGGTTCCTCTGGATGTGGCCGGGACTCTGGTGCTTCCTCTCGAGTGGAGACAGGTGTGTCGGGGAACTTGTTAAGTTGCAGCAAGGGTGTGAAGGACCTTTGGAAATTCCAGACTTTAGGTGTGATTAGCCTTGAGACGCCTCAGCGGAAATGGGCCTCATCTCGCCTGGAGGGGAGAACCCCCTGGAATTTCTCGAGTTGCGACAGGTGCTCTCGACTTACGACTGGGACCTCAGGCACACGCTCTGGTAGCCTCAAGAAAGGCCAGTCCCCATGCGAGTTGCTCGGGGCCTCTCGGGATTCTTCTCCCTTCGATGCCAGGTCCTAAGATCTTGTATGGAGTCGGTGCCAGAACCTGAGGATTCCTCTCCAGTGCTGACATGGATCTTGGGTACTTCTGGAGTCTCCCCTGGGGAGTCAGTCCTCGTTTCGAGTGGGGGCATGCACGTGCGCTTTCCTCCCGAGCTGTAGCAACAGTGTCACCCTTCCCTTCGCGTGGATCAAGGGATCTGTGGCTTTCCTCGAGTCTTTCCCACGAGGATTTCCACGAAGCTTTCCCACGAGGCTTTCCCACAGGCTGTCCCAAGTGCCACCGTGGTGTGAGTCGATCCTCGTCTTGAAATTCGAGGCAGTGCAGGGAAAATAGTTTTCCCTGGAATGGACGGAGACATCTGGGGGACTCTGGAATGGTGGCAGGACCCTGGAGTTCCTCTCTCCTTGCCTGTGGAGAGCGCCTCCTCTTGAGATGCGACGGAAACGCCGGGAATTCTTTCCCAAGCACGCAAGGAAAGGATCCCTCCTCTCGAGCTAGGAGGCGGAAATGGGGCTACTGTGGATGTGGGTGGGACTCTCCTGCTTCCTCTCGAGTGGAGACGGGAATGTCGGGGAACTTCTTGAGTTGCAGCAAGGGTGTGAAGGACCATTTGGAAGTTCCAGAGGTTAGGTGTGATTAGCCTCGAGACGCCTCAGCGGAAATGAGCCTCATCTCACCTGGAGGGGAGAACCTCCTGGATTTTTCTCAAGTTGCGGCAGGTGCTCTCGACTTATGACGGGGACCTCAGGGACCAGCTCTGGTGGCCTCAGGAAAGGCCCGTCCCCATGCGAGTAGCTCACGGGCCTCTCGAGATTCCTCTCCTGTCGATGCCGCGCGGCCTAAGATCTTGTGTGGAATGGGTGCCGGAACCTGAGGATTCCTCTCCAGTGCTGACATGGATCTTGGGGTACTTCTGGAGTCTCCCAGGGGAGTCAGTCCTCGTCTCGAGTGGGGGCATGCACGTGCGCTTTCCTCCCCGAGCTCTAGCAGCACTGTCGCGCTTCCATTCGCGTGGATCAAGGGATCTGTGGCTTTCCTCGAAGCTTTCCCACGAGGCTTTCCCACGAGGCTTTCCCACGAGGCTTTCCCACAGGGCTTTCCCACGTGCCACCGTGGTGTGAGTCGATCCTCGGATTAAAATTCAAGGCAGTGCAGAGAAAACAGGTTTCCCTGAAATGGACGAAGACATCTGGGGGACTCTGGAATGGTCGCGACCCTGGAGTTCCTCTCGCCCTTCCTGTGGAGAGCGCCTCCTCTTGAGATGCGACGGGAACGCTGGAAATTCTTTCCCGACCACGTAGGGAAGGGATCCCTCCTCTCGAGCTAGGAGGTGGAAACGGGGCTCCTCTGGATGTGTCCAGGACTCTCGTGCTTCCACTCGAGTGGAGACGGGTATGTCGGGAACTTCTTGAGTTGCAACAAGGGGGTGAAGGATCCTTTGGAAGTTCCAGAGGTTAGATGTGATTAGCCTCAAGACAACTCAGAGGAAATGGGCCTCATCTCGCCTGGAGGGGAGAACCTCCTGGATTTTCTCGAGTTTCGGCAGGTGCTCTCGCCTTACGACGGGGACCTCAGGGACCCTCTCTGGTGCCTCAGGAATGCCAGTGCCCCATGCGAGTTGCTCGGGGCTTCTCGGGATTCCTCTCCCCGTCGATGCTGGTCCTAAGACCTTGTGTGGAGTCGGTGCCGGAACCTGAGGTTTCCTCTCCAGTGCTGACATGCATCTTGGGGTACTTCTGGAGTCTACCCAGGGGAGTCAGTCCTCGTCTAGAGTGGGGGCATGCACGTGTGCTCTCCTTCCGAGCTGTAGCAAGCAGTGTCACGCTTCCCTTCGCGTGGATCAAGGGATCTATGGCTTTCC
>NW_017197883.1:0-7896 GCF_001704415.2 Capra hircus
TGCGAGTTGCTCGGGGATCACTCGGGATTCCTCTCTCGTCGATGCCGGGGCCTAAGGACCTTTGTGTGGAGTCGGTGCCGGAACCTGAGGATTCCACTCCAGTGCTGACATGGATCTTGGGTACTTCTGGAGTCTCCCCAGGGGAGTCAGTCCTCCTCTAAGTGTGGGGCATGCACGTGCGCTTTCCTCCGAGCTGTAGCAGCAGTGTCACGCTTCCCTTCGCGTGATCAAGGGATCTGTGGCTTTCCCTCCAGGCTTTCCCAGGAGGCTTTTCCACGATGCTTTCCCACAGGGCTGTCCCACGTGCCACCGTGGTGTGAGTCGATCCTCGGCTTGAAAGTCGAGGCAGTGCAGGGAAAACAGGTTTCCCTGGAATGGACTGAGAAATCTGGGGGACTCTGGGAATGGGGGAATGACCCTGGAGTCCTCTCGCTTTCCTGTGGAGAGTGCCTCCTCTTGAGATGCAACGGAAACGCCAGAAATTCTTTCCCGAACACGCAGGGAAAGGATCGCTCCTCTCGAGCTAGGAAGCTGAAACGGGGCTCCTCTGGATGTGGGCGGGACTCTCGTGCTTCCTCTCGACTGGGACGGGTATGTCGGGAACTTCTTGAGTTGCAGCAAGGGTGTGAAGTACCCTATGGAAGTTCCAGAGTTAGGTGTGATTAGCCTCCAGACGCCTCAGCAGAAATGGGCCTCATCTCGCCTGGAGGGGAGAACCTCTTGGATTTTCTCGAGTTGTGGCAGGTGCTCTCGACTTACGACGGGGACCTCAGGGACCCGCTCTGGTGGCATATCGAAAGGACGGTCCCCATGCGAGTTACTCGGGGGCCTCTAGGGATTCCTCTCCCGTCGATGCCGGAGCATAAAACCTTGTGTGGAGTAGGTGGCGGAACCGGAGGATTCCTCTCCAGTGCTGACATGGATCTTGGGGTACTTCTGGAGTCTCCCCAGGGGAGACAGTCCTCGTCTCGAATGGGGGCATGAACGTGCGCTTTCCTCCCGAGCTTTAGCAACAGTGTCGCGCTTCCCTTCGCGAGTATCAAGTGATCTGTGGCTTTCCCAAGAGGCTTTCCACGAGGCTTTCCCACGAGTTTCCCACAGGGCTGTCCCACGTGCCACCGTGGTGTGAGTCGATCCTCGGCTTGAAAGTCGAGGCAGTGCAGGGAAAACAGGTTTCCCTGGAATGGACTGAGACATCTGGGGGCTCTGGGAATGGTGAAACGACCCTGGAGTTCCTCTCGCCTTTCCTGTGGAGAGCGCCTCCTCTTGAGATGCGACGGGAACGCCGGGAATTCTTTCCCGACCACGCAGGGAAAGTATCCCTCCTCTCTAGCTTGGAGGCGGAAACGGGTCTCCTCTGGATGTGGGCGGACTCTCGTGCTTCCTGTCGAGTGGAGACGGGCATGTTGGGGAACTTCTTGAGTTGCAGCAAGGGTGTGAATGACCCTTTGGAAGTTCCAGAGTTTAGGTGTGATTAGCCTCGAGACCCTCAGCGGAAATGGGCCTCATCTCGCCAGGAAAGGAGAACCTCCTGGATTTTCTCGAGTTGCAGCAGGTGCTCTCGACTTACGACGGTGACATCAGGGACCCCTCTTGTGGCCTCACGAAAGGGAAGTCCCCATGCGAGTTGCTCATGGGTCTCTCGGGATTCGTCTCCCGTCGATGCCGGGACCTAAGATCTTGTGTGGAGTCTGTGCCAAAACCTGAGGATTCCTCTCCAGTGCTGACATGTATCTTGGGGTGTTTCTGGAGTCTCCCCAGGGGAGTCAGTCCTCGTCTCGAGTCGGGGCATGCACGTGCGCTTTCCTCCGAGCTGTAGCAGCAGTGTTGAGCTTCCCTTCGCGAGGATCAAGGGATCTGTGGCTTTCCCTCGAGGCTTTCCCACGACGCTTTTCCACGACGCTTTCCCACAGGACTGTCCCACCTGCCACCTTGGTGTGAGTCGAACCTCTTCTTGAAAGTCGAGGCAGGCAGGGAAAACAGGTTTCCCTGGAATGGACTAAGACATCTGTGGACTCTGGGAATGGGTGCACGACCCTGCAGTTCCTCTCGCCTTCCCTGTGGAGAGCGCCCCCTCTTGAGATGCGATGGAACGCCGGGAATTCTTTCCCGACCACGCAGGGAAAGGATCCCTCCTCTCGGAGCTAGGAGTCGGAAACGGGGCTCCTCTGGATGTGGGCGGGACTCTCGTTCTTCCTCATCGAGTGGAGACTGGTATATGGTGATCTGCTTGAATTGCAGAAAGGGTGTGAAGGACCCTTTGGAAGTTCCAGAGGTTAGGTGTGATTAGCCTGAGAGAACTCAGTGGGAAATGGGCCTCATCTCGCCAAGAAGGGAGAACCTCCTGGATTTTCTCAAGTTGCGGCAGGTGCTCTCGAATTACTACGGGGACCTCAGGGACCCGCTCAGGTGGCCTCAGGAAAGGCCAGTCCCCATGCGATTTGCTCGGGGTCCTCTCGGGATTCCTCTCCCATCGATGCAAGGGCCTAAGACCTTGTTTGGAGTCGGTGTCGGAAACTGAGAATTCCTCTCCAGTGTCTGACATGGATCTTGGGGTACTTCTGGAGTCTCCCCAGGGGAGTCAGTCCTCGTCTCGAGTGGGGGCATGCACGTGCACTTTCCTCCCGAACTGTAGCAGCAGTGTCACGCTTCCCTTCCCGTGTATCCTAGGATCAGTGGCTTTCCCTCGAGGCTTTAAGCGAGGCTTTCCCACGACGCTTTCCCACCAGGCTTTCCCACGACGCTTTCCCACTAGGCTTTCCCACGACGCTTTCCCAAGGTGATGTCCCACGTGCCACCGTGGTGTCAGTCGATCCTCGTCTTGAAAGTTGAGTCAGTGCCGGGAAAACAGGCTTCCGTGGAATGGACTGAGACATCTGGGGGATCTGGGAATGGTGGCACGACCCTGGAGTACCTCTCGCCTTTCCTGTGGAGAGCGCTCCCTATTGAGATGTGACGGGAACGCCGGGAATTCTTTCCCGACCACGCAGGGAATGGATCCCTCCTGTTTGAGCTATGAGGCGGAAACGGGGCTCATCTGGATGTGGGGCGGGACACTCGTGCTTCCTCTCGAGTGGAAACGGGTATGTCGGGGAACTTCTTGAGTTGCAGAAAGAGTGTGAAGGACGCTTTTGTAACTTCCAGAGGTTAGGTGTGATTAGCCTCGAGACGTCTCAGTGGAAATGGTCCTCATCTCGCCTGAAAGGGAGAACCTCCTGGATTTATTCAAGTTGCGGCAGGTGCTCTCGACCTACGACGGTGCCCTCAGGGACCCTCTCTGGTGGCCTCAGGAAAGGCCAGTCCCCATGCAAGTTGCACGGGACCTCTCGGGATTCCTCTCCCGTCGGTGCCGGGGGCCTAAGAACTTGTGTGGAGTCGGTGCCGGAAACTGAGGTTTCCTCTCCAGTGCTGACATGGATTTTGGAGTACTTACTGGAGTCTCCCCAGGGGATTCAGTCCTTGTCTCGAGTGGGAGCATGCACGTGCGCTTTCCTCCCGAGCTGCAGCAGCAGTGTCATGGTTCCCTTCGCGTGGATCAAGGGATCTGTGGCTTTCCCTCGAGGCTTTCCCAAAGGGCTGTCCCACGTGCCACCGTTGTGTGAGTCGATCCTCGTCCTGAAAGTCGAGACCGTGTAGGGAAAAAAGTTTCCCTGGAATGGACTGAGACATCTGGGGGACTCTGGGAATGGTGGCACGACCCTGGAGTTCCGCTCGCCTTTCCTGTGGAGAGCGCCTTCTCTTGAGATGCGACAGGAACGCTGGGAATTCTTTCCCATCCACGCAGGGATTGGATCCCTCCTCTCGAGCTAGGAGGCGGAAACGGGGCTCCTCTCGATGTGGGCGGGACGCTCGTGTTCCTCTCGAGTGGCAACGGGTATGTCGAGAAATTTCTTGAGTTGCAGCAAGGGTGTGAAGGACCCTTTGGAAGTTCCAGACGTTAGGTGTGATTAGCCTCGAGACGCCTCAGCGGAAATGGGCCTCATCTCACCTGGAGGGGAGAACCTCCTGGATTTTCTCGAGTTGCGGCAGGTGCTCTCGACCTACGACCGGGACGTCAAGTACGCGCTCTGGTGGCCTCAGGAAAGGCCAGTCCCCTTGCGAGTTTGCTCGGGGATCACTCGGGATTCCTCTCTCGTCGATGCCGGGGCCTAAGACCTTGTGTGGAGTCGGTGCCGGAACCTGAGGATTCCACTCCAGTGCTGACATGGGATCTTGGGGTACTTCTGGAGTCTCCCCAGTGGAGTCAGTCCTCGTCTCGAGTGGGGGCATGCACGAGCGCTTTTCTCCCGAGCTGTAGCAGCAATGTCACACTTCTATTCGCATGGATCAAGGGATCTGTGGCTTTCCCCTGGAGGCTTTCCCACAAGGCTTTCCCACGAGGATTTCCCACAGGGCTGTCGCACGTGCCACAGTGGTGTGAGTCGATCCTCGGCTTGAAAGTCGAGGCAGTGCAGGGAAAACAGGTTTCCCTGGAATGGACTGAGAAATCTGGGGGACTCTGGGAATGGGGGAACGACCCTGGAGTTCCTCTCGCCTTTCCTGTGGAGAGTGCCTCCTCTTGAGATTCAACGGGAACGCTGGAATTTCTTTCCCGACCCACGCAGGGAAAGGATCCCTCCTCTCGAGCTAGGAGGCGGAAACGGGGCTCCTCTGGATTTGGGCGGAACTCTCGTGCTTCCTCTCGAGTGGAGACGGGTATGTCGGGAAACTTCTTGAGTTGCAGCAAGGGTGTGAAGGACCCGTTGGAAGTTCCAGAGGTTAGGTGTGATTAGCCTCGAGACGCCTCAGCGCAAATGGACCTCATCTTGCCTGGAGGGAGAAACCTCCTGGATTTTCTCGAGTTGCGGCAGGTGCTCTCGACTTACGACGGGGAACACAGGGACCCCCTCTGGTGGCCTCAGGAAAGGCCAGTCCCCATGCCGAGTTGCACGGGGCCCTCTAGGGATTCCTCTCCCGTCGATGCCGGGCCCTAAGACCTTGTGTGGAGTCGGTGCCGGAACCTGAGGATTCCTCTCCAGTGCTGACATGGATCTTGGGTACTTCTGGAGTCTCCCCAGGGGAGTCAGTCCTCCTCTAAGTGGTGGCATGCACGTGCGCTTTCCTCCCGAGCTGTAGCAGCAGTGTCACGCTTCCCTTCGCGGTGAATCAAGGATGCTGTGGCTTTCCCTCCAGGCTTTCCCAGGAGGCTTTTCCACGATGTTTCCCACAGGGCTGTCCCACGTGCCACCGTGGTGTGAGTCGATCCTCGGCTTGAAAGTCGAGGCAGTGCAGGGAAAACAGGTTTCCCTGGAATGGACTGAGAAATCTAGGGGACTCTGGGAATGGGGGAATGACCCTGGAGTCCTCTCGCCTTTCCTGTGGAGAGTGCCTCCTCTTGAGATGCAACGGAAACGCCAGAAATTCTTTCCCGAACACGCAGGGAAAGGATCGCTCCTCTCGAGCTAGGAAGCTGAAACGGGGGCTCCTCTGGATGTGGGCGGGACTCTCGTGCTTCCTCTCGACTGGGGACGGGTATGTCGGGAACTTCTTGAGTTGCAGCAAGGGTGTGAAGTACCCTATGGAAGTTCCAGAGGTTAGGTGTGATTAGCCTCCAGACGCCTCAGCAGAAATGGGCCTCATCTCGCCTGGAGGGGAGAACCTCTTGGATTTTCTCGAGTTGTGGCAGGTGCTCTCGACTTACGACGGGGACCTCAGGGACCCGCTCTGGTGGCATATCGAAAGGACGGTCCCCATGCGAGTTACTCGGGGGCCTCTAGGGATTCCTCTCCCGTCGATGCCGGAGCATAAACCTTGTGTGGAGTAGGTGGCGGAACCGGAGGATTCCTCTCCAGTGCTGACATGGATCTTGGGGTACTTCTGGAGTCTCCCCAGGGGAGACAGTCCTCGTCTCGAATGGGGGCATGAACGTGCGCTTTCCTCCCGAGCTTTAGCAACAGTGTCGCGCTTCCCTTCGCGAGTATCAAGTGATCTGTGGCTTTCCCAAGAGGCTTTCCCACGAGGCTTTCCCACGAGGCTTTCCCACAGGGCTGTCCCACGTGCCACCGTGGTGTGAGTCGATCCTCGGCTTGAAAGTCGAGGCAGTGCAGGGAAAACAGGTTTCCCTGGAATGGACTGAGACATCTGGGGGCTCTGGGAATGGTGAAACGACCCTGGAGTTCCTCTCGCCTTTCCTGTGGAGAGCGCCTCCTCTTGAGATGCGACGGGAACGCCGGGAATTCTTTCCCGACCACGCAGGGAAAGTATCCCTCCTCTCTAGCTTGGAGGCGGAAACGGGTCTCCTCTGGATGTGGGCGGACTCTCGTGCTTCCTGTCGAGTGGAGACGGGCATGTTGGGAAACTTCTTGAGTTGCAGCAAGGGTGTGAATGACCCTTTGGAAGTTCCAGAGTTTAGGTGTGATTAGCCTCGAGACCCCTCAGCGGAAATGGGCCTCATCTCGCCAGGAAAGGAGAACCTCCTGGATTTTCTCGAGTTGCAGCAGGTGCTCTCGACTTACGACGGTGACATCAGGGACCCCCTCTTGTGGCCTCACGAAAGGGAAGTCCCCATGCGAGTTGCTCATGGGTCTCTCGGGATTCGTCTCCCGTCGATGCCGGGACCTAAGATCTTGTGTGGAGTCTGTGCCAAAACCTGAGGATTCCTCTCCAGTGCTGACATGTATCTTGGGGTGTTTCTGGAGTCTCCCCAGGGGAGTCAGTCCTCGTCTCGAGTCGGGGCATGCACGTGCGCTTTCCTCCGAGCTGTAGCAGCAGTGTTGAGCTTCCCTTCGCGAGGATCAAGGGATCTGTGGCTTTCCCTCGAGGCTTTCCCACGACGCTTTTCCACGACGCTTTCCACAGGACTGTCCCACCTGCCACCTTGGTGTGAGTCGAACCTCTTCTTGAAAGTCGAGGCAGTGCAGGGAAAACAGGTTTCCCTGGAATGGACTAAGACATCTGTGGGACTCTGGGAATGGTGGCACGACCCTGGAGTTCCTCTCGCCTTCCCTGTGGAGAGCGCCCCCTCTTGAGATGCGATGGGAACGCCGGGAATTCTTTCCCGACCACGCAGGGAAAGGATCCCTCCTCTCGAGCTAGGAGTCGGAAACGGGGCTCCTCTGGATGTGGGCGGGACTCTCGTTCTTCCTCTCGAGTGGAGACTGGTATGTTGGTGATCTGCTTGAATTGCAGAAAGGGTGTGAAGGACCCTTTGGAAGTTCCAGAGGTTAGGTGTGATTAGCCTGAGAGAACTCAGTGGAAATGGGCCTCATCTCGCCAAGAAGGGAGAACCTCCTGGATTTTCTCAAGTTGCGGCAGGTGCTCTCGAATTACTACGGGGACCTCAGGGACCCGCTCTGGTGGCCTCAGGAAAGGCCAGTCCCCATGCGATTTGCTCGGGGTCCTCTCGGGATTCCTCTCCCATCGATGCAGGGCCTAAGACCTTGTTTGGAGTCGGTGTCGGAAACTGAGAATTCCTCTCCAGTTCTGACATGGATCTTGGGGTACTTCTGGAGTCTCCCCAGGGGAGTCAGTCCTCGTCTCGAGTGGGGGCATGCACGTGCACTTTCCTCCCGAACTGTAGCAGCAGTGTCACGCTTCCCTTCCCGTGTATCCTAGGATCAGTAGCTTTCCCTCGAGGCTTTAAGCGAGGCTTTCCCACGACGCTTTCCCAGGCTTTCCCACGACGCTTTCCCAAGGTGATGTCCCACGTGCACCGTGGTGTCAGTCGATCCTCGTCTTGAAAGTTGAGTCAGTGCCGGGAAAACAGGCTTCCGTGGAATGGACTGAGACATCTGGGGGATCTGGGAATGGTGGCACGACCCTGGAGTACCTCTCGCCTTTCCTGTGGAGAGCGCCCCCTCTGAGATGTGACGGGAAGCCGGGAATTCTTTCCCGACCACGCAGGGAATGGATCCCTCC
>NW_017197884.1:0-7896 GCF_001704415.2 Capra hircus
AATTTTCCCTGGAATGGACTGAGATCTGGGGGACCTCTGGAATGGTGGCACGGAATGGTGGCACGACCCTGGAGTTCCTCTTGCTTTTCCTGTAGAGAGCGCCTCCACTTGAGATGCGTTGGGAACGCCGGGAATTCTTTCCCGACACCACCGAAAGGATCAATCCTCTCGAGCTATGAGGTGGAAACAGGGCTCCTCTGGATGTGAGCGGGACTCTAGTTCTTCCTCTCGAGTGGAGACGGGTATGTCGGGGAACTTCTTGAGTTGCAGCAAGGGTGTGAAGGACCCTTTGGAAGTTCCAGAGGTTAGGTGTGATTAGCCTCGAGACGCCTCAGTGGAAATGGGCCTCATCTCGCCTGGAGGGGAAGAACCTCCTGGATTTTCTCGAGTTTGCGGCAGGTGCTCTCGACTTACGACGGGGACCTCAGGGATCCGCTCTGGTGGCCTCAGGAAAGGCCAGTTCCCATGCGAGCTTGCTCGGGGCCTCTCGGAATTTCACTCCCGTCGATGCTGGGGCCTAAGACCTTGTGTGGACTCAGTGCCGCGAACCTGAGGTTTCCTCTCCAGTGCAGAAATGGATCTTAGGTTACGTCTGGAGTCTTCCCAGGGCAGTCAGTCCTCATCTCGAGTTGGGGCATGGATGTGCGCTTTCCTCCCGAGCTTGTAGCAGCAGTGTCACGCTTCCCTTCGTGTGGATCAAGGGATCTGTGGATTTCCTCGAGGCTTTCCCACGAGGCTTTCCCAAGACGCTTTCCCACAGGCTGTCCCATGTGCCACCATGTTGTGAGTCGATCCTCGGCTTGAAATTCGAGGCAGTGCAGGGAAAACAGTTTTCCCTGGAATGGACTGAGACATCTGGGGGACTCTGGGAATGGTGGCACGAACCTGGAGTTCCTCTCGCCTTTCTTGTAGAGAGTGGCCTCCTCTTGAGATGGGACGGGAACGCCGGGAATTCTTTCCGAGCACGAAGTGAAAGGAACCCTCCTCTCGAGCTAGCAGGCGGAAACGGGGCTCCTCTGGATGTGGGCGGGACTCTCGTGCTTCCTCTCGAGTGGAGACGGGTATGTCGGGGAACTTCTTGAGTTGCAGCAAGGGTGTGAAGGACCCTTTGGAAGTTCCAGAGGTTAGGTGTGATTAGCTCGAGACGCCTCAGCGGAAATGGGCCTCATCTCGCCTGGAGGGGAGAACCTCCTGGATTTTCTGGAGTTGCAGCAGGTGCTCTCGACTTACGACGAGGACCTCAGGGGCCCGCTCTGGTGGCCTCAGGAAAGGCCAGTCCCCATGCGAGTTGCTCATGGGCCTCTCGGGATTCCTCTCCCGTCGACGCCGGGGCCTAAGACCTTGTGTGGTGTCGGTGCCGGAACCTGAGGATTCTTCTCCAGTGCAGACATGGATCTTGGGGTTCTTCTGCAGTCTCCCCAGGGGAGTCAGTCCTCGTCTCGAGTGGGGGCATGCACGTGGGCTTTCCTCCCGAGCTGTAGCAGCAGTGCCGTGCTTCACTTCGCGTGGATCAAGGTATCACGGGCTTTCCCACGACGCTTTCACATAGGGCTGTCCCACGTGCCACCGTGGTGTGAGTCGATCCTCGCTTGAAAGTTGAGGCAGTGCAGGGAAAACAGGTTTCCCTGGAATGCACGGAGACATCTGGGGGACTCTAGGAATGGTGGCACGACCCTGGAGTTCCTCTCGCCTTTCCTGTGGAGAGCGCCTCCTCTTGAGATGCGACGGGAACGCCGGGAATTCTTTCCCGACCACGCAGGGAAAGGATCCCTCCTCTCGAGCTAGGAGGCAGAAATGGGGCTACTGTGTATGTGGGTGGGGCTCTCGTGCTTCCTCTCCAGTGGAGACGGCTATGTCGGGGAACTTCTTGAGTTGCAGCAAGGGTGTGAAGGACCTTTGGAAGTTCCAGAGGTTAGGTGTGATTAGCCTCGACACGCCTCAGTGGAAATGGGCCTCATCTCGCCTGGAGGGGAGAACCTCCGTGGATTTTCTCTAGTTGTGGCAGGTGCTCTCTACTTACGACGGGGACCCAGGGAACCGCTCTGGTGGCCTCAGGAAAGGCCAGTCCCCATGCGAGTAGCTCGCGGCCTCTCAGGATTCCTCTCCCGTCGATGCCGGGGCCTAATATCTTGTGTGGAGTGGGGTGCCGGAACCTGGAGGATTCTTCTCCAGTGCTGACATGGACCTTGAGGTACTTCTGGAGTCTCCCCAGTGGAGTCAGCCCTCGTCTCGAGTGTGGGAATGCACGTGCGCTTTCCTCCCGAGCTGTAGCAGCAGTGTCGCGCTTCCCATTCGCGGTGAATCAAGGGATCTGTGGCTTTCCCTCGAGGCTTTCCCACGAGGCTTTTCCCAACGAGGCTTTCCCACAGGACTGTCCCACGTGCGACCGTGATGTGAGTCGATCCTCGGCTTGAAAGTCAAGGCAGTGCAGGGAAAACAGGTTTCCCTGGAATGGACGCAGACATCTTGGGGGACTCTGGGAATGGTAGCACGAACCTGGAGTTCCTCTCGCCTTTCCTGTGGAGAGCGCCTCCTCTTGAGATGCGACGGGAACGCCGGGAATTCTTTCCCGACAACGCAGGGAAAGGATCCCTCCTCTCGAGCTAGGAGGCGGAAACGGGGCTCCTCTGGATGTGGGCGGGACTCTCGTGCTTCCTCTCGAGTGGAGACGGGTATGTCGGGGAACTTCTTGAGTTCCAGCAAGGGTGTGAAGGACCCTTTGGAAGTTCCAGAGGTTAGGTGTGATTAGCCTCGAGACGCCTCAGCGGAAATGGGCCTCATCTCGCCTGGAGGGGAGAACCTCCTGGATTTTCTCGAGTTGCGGCAGGTGCTATCGACTTAAGACGGGGACTTCAGGGACCCGCTCTGGTGGCCTCAGGAAAGGCCAGTCCCCATGAGAGTTGCTCGGGACCTCTCGGGATTCCTCTCCCGTCGATGCCAGGGCCTAAGACTTTGTGTGGAGTCAGTGCCGGAACCTGAGCATTACTCTCCAGTGCTGACGTGGATCTTGGGGTAATTCTGGAGTCTCCCCAGGGGAGTCAGTCCTCGTCTCGAGTTGGGGCACGCACGTGCGCTTTCCTCCCTAGCTGTAGCAGCAGTGTCATGCTTCCCATCGCGTGGATCAAGGGATCAGGGGCTTTCCCTCGAGACTTTCCAACGAGGCTTTCCCACGAGGCTTTCCCGCAGGTTGTCCCACGTGCCACCGTGGTGTGAGTCGAATCTCGGCTTGAAAGTCGAGGCAGTGCAGGGAAAACAGGTTTCCCTGGAAAGGACTGAGACATCTGGTTGACTCTGGGAATGGTGGCACGACCTTGGAGTTCCTCTCGCCTTTCCTGTGGAGAGCGCCTCCTCTTGAGATGCGACGGGAACGCCGGGGAATTCTTTCCCGACCACGCAGGGAAAGGATCCCTCCTCTCGAGCTAGGAGACGGAAACGGGGCTCCTCTGCATGTGGGCGGGACTCTCGTGCTTCCTCTCGAGTGGAGACGGGCATGTCGGGGAACTTCTTGACTTGCAGCAAGTGTGTGAAGGACCCTTTGGAAGTTCCAGAGGTTAGGTGTGATTAGTCTCAAGACGCCTCAGCGGAAATGGGCCTCATGTCGCCTGTAGGGGAGAACCTCCTGGATGTTCTCGAGCTGCGGCAGGTGCTCTCGACTTACGACGGGAACCTCAGAGACCCTCTCTGGTGGCCTCAGGAAAGGCCATTCCCCATGCGAGTTGCTCGGGGGGCCACTCGTGATTCCTCTCCAGTCCATGCCGGGGCCTAATACCTTTTGTGGAGTCGGTGCCGGAAACCTGAGGATTCCTCTCCAGTGCTGACATCGATCTTGGGGTACTTCTGGCATCTCCCCAGTGGAGTCAGTCCTCGTCTCGACTGGGGGCATGCACGTGCGCTTTCCTCCCGAGCTGTAGCAGCAGTGTCACTCTTCCCTACGCGTGGATCAAGGGATCTGTGGCTTTCCCTCGAGGCTTTCCCACGAGGCTTTGCCACGAGGCTTTCCCACAGGGCTGTCCAACGTGCCATCGCGGTGTGAGTCGATCCTCGGCTTGAAAGTCGAGGCCGTGCTGGGAAAACGGGTTTCCCTGGAATGGACTGAGACATCTGGGGACTCTGGGAATGGGGCCTGATCCTGGAGTTCCTCTCACCTTTCCTGTGGAGAGCGCCTCCTCTTGAGATGAGACAGGAACGCTAGGAATTCTTTTCCCGAACACGCAGGAAAGGATCCCTCTCTCGAGCTAGGAGGCGGAAACAGGGCTCCTCTGGATGTGGGCGGGACTCTCTTGCTACCTCTCGAGTAGAGACGGGTATGTCTGGGTACTTCTTGAGTTGCAGCAAGGGTGTGAATGACCCTTTGGAAGTTCCAGAGGTCAGGTGTGATTAGGCCTCGAGATATCTGAGCGGAAATAGGACTCAGCTCGCCTGGAGGGGAGAACCTCCTGGATTTTCTCGAGTTGCAGCAGGGGCTCTCGACTTACGACGGGGACCTCAGGGACCCGATCTGGTGGCCTCAGGAAAGGCCAGTCCCCATGCGAGTTGCTCTGCGGCCTCTCGGGATTCCTCTCCCGTCGATGCCGGGGCCTAAGACCTTGTGTGGAGTCAGTGCCGGAACCTGAGGATTCCTCTACAGTGCTGACATGGATCTTGGTGTACTTCTGGAGTCTCCCATGGGGTGTCAGGCCTCGTCTCGAGTAGGGGCATGCACGTGCGCTTTCCTTCGGATCTGTAGCAGCAGTGTCGCGCATCCCTTCGCGTGGATCAAGGGATCAGGGGCTTTCCCTCGAGGCTTTCCCAGGAGGCTTTCCCACGAGGCTTTCCTAGGAGGCTTTCCCTCGAGGCTTTCCCAGGAGGCTTTCCCTCGAGGCTTTCCCAGGAGGCTTTCCCACGAGGCTTTCCAAGGAGGCTTTCCTACCGGGCTGTCCCACGTGCCACCGTGGTGTGAGTCGATCCTCGGCTTGAAAGTCGAGGCAGTGCAGGGAAAACAGGTTTCCCTGGAATGGACGGAGACATCTGGTTGTCTATAGGAATGGTGGCACGACCTTAGAGTTCATCTCGCCTTTCCTGTGGAGAGCGCTCCTCTTGAGATGCGACGGGAACGCCGGGAAATCTTTCCCGACCACGCAGGGAAAGGGATCGCTCCTCTCGAGCTAGGAGGTGACAACGGGCTCCTCTGGATGTTCCCGGGACTCTCCGTGCTTCCTCTCAAGTGGAGACGGGTATTTCGGGGAGCTTCTTGACTTGGCAGCAAGGGTGTGAAGGATCCTTTGGAAGTTCCAGATGTTAGATGTGATTACCCTTGAGACGCCTCAGCGGAAATGGGCCTCATCTCGTCTGGAGGGGAAAACCTCCTGGATTTTCTCGAGTTTCGGCAGGTGCTCTCGGACTTAGGACGGGGACCTCAGGGACCCGCTCTGGTGGCCTCAGGAAAGGCACAGTGCCCATGCGAGTTGCTCGGAGGGCCTCTCGGGATTCCCCTCACATCTATGCCCGGTGCCTAAGATCTTGTGTGGAGTCCGGTGCCGGAACCTGAGCATTCCTCTCCAGTGCTGACATGGACCTTGGGGTACTTCTGGAGTCTCCCCAGTGGAGTCACTCCTCGTCTCGAGTGGGGGCATGCACGTGCGCTCTCCTCCCGAGCTGTAGCAGCAGTGTCACGCTTCCCTTCGGTGGATCAAGGGATCAGGGGCTAACCCTCGAGGCTTTCCCACGAGGCTTTCCCACGAGGCTTTCCCACAGGGCTGTCCCACGTGCCACCGTGGTGTGAGTCGATCCTCGGCTTGAAAGTCGAGGCAGTGCAGGGAAAACAGGTTTTCCCTGGAATGGACCTGAGACATCTGGGGGACTCTGGGAATGGGGCCTGATCCTGGAGTTCCTCGCCTTTCCTGTGGAGAGCCGCCTCCTCTTGAGATGAGACGGGAACGCTAGGAATTCTTTCCCGACCACGCAGGGAAAGGATCCCTCCTCTCGAGCTAGCAGGCGGAAACGGGGCCACTCTGGGATATGGGCGGGACTCTCGGATTCCTGTAGAGTGGAGACGGGTATATCAGGGAACTTCTTGAGTTGCAGCAAGGGTGTGAAGGACCCTTTGGAAGTTCCAGAGTTTAAGGGTGATTACCCCCTAGATGCCTCACTGGAAAAATGGCCTCATCTCGCCTGGAGGGGAGAACCTGCTGGATTTTTCGAGTTGCGGCAGGTGCTCTTCCACTTACTATGGGGACCTCAGGGAACCGCTCTGGTGGCCTCAGGAAAGGCCAGTCCCCATGCGAGTTGCTCGGGGCCTCTCGGGATTCCTCTCCCGTTGATGCTGGGGCGCCTAAGACCTTGTTTGGTGTCAGTGCCGGAACCTGAGGATTCCCTCTCCAGTGCTGACATGGATCTTTGGGGTACTTCTGGAGTCTACCCAGGGGAGTCAGACCTAGTCTCGATTGGGGGCATGCACGTGCGCTTTCCTCCCGAGCTGTAGCAGCAGTGTCGTGCTTCCCTTCCCGTGGATATAGGGATCTGAGTCTTTCCCTCGAGGCTTTCCCATGAGGCTTTCCCACAGGGCTGTCCCACGTGCCACTGTGGTGTGAGTCGATCCTCGGCTTGAAAGTCGAGGCAGTGCAGGGAATACAGGTTCCCTGGAATGGACTGAGACATCTGGGGGACTCTGGGAATGGTGGCACGACCCTGGAGTTCCTCTTGCTTTTCCTGTAGAGAGCGCCTCCACTTGAGATGCGTTGGGAACGCCGGGAATTCTTTCCCGACCACCAGCGAAAGGATCAATCCTCTCGAGCTATGAGGTGGAAAACAGGGCTCCTCTGGATGTGAGCGGGACTCTAGTTCTTCCTCTCGAGTGGAGACGGGTATGTCGGGGAACTTCTTGAGTTGCAGCAAGGGTGTGAAGGACCCTTTGGAAGTTCCAGAGGTTAGGTGTGATTAGCCTCGAGACGCCTCAGTGGAAATGGGCCTCATCTCTCCTGGAGGGGAGAACCTCCTGGATTTCTCGAGTTGCGGCAGGTGCTCTCGTCTTACGACGGGGACCTCAGGGATCCGCTCTGGTGGCCTCAGGAAAGGCCAGTTCCCATGTGAGTTGCTCGGGGCCTCTCGGAATTCCACTCCCGTCGATGCTGGGGCCTGAGACCTTGTGTGGACTCAGTGCCGGAACCTGAGGTTTCCTCTCCAGTGCAGAAATGGATCTTAGGTTACGTCTGGAGTCTTCCCAGGGCAGTCAGTCCCATCTCGAGTTGGGGCATGGATGTGCGCTTTCCTCCCGAGCTGTAGCAGCAGTGTCACGCTTCCCTTCGTGTGGATCAAGGGATCTGTGGATTTCCCTCGAGGCTTTCCCACGAGGCTTTCCCAAGACGCTTTCCCACAGGGCTGTCCATGTGCCACCATGTTGTGAGTCGATCCTCGCTTGAAATTCGAGGCAGTGCAGGGAAAACAGTTTTCCCTGGATGGACTGAGACATCTGGGGGACTCTGGGAATGGTGGCACGAACCTGGAGTTCCTCTCGCCTTTCTTGTAGAGAGTGCCTCCTCTTGAGATGGGACGGGAACGCCGGGAATTCTTTCCTGAGCACGAAGTGAAAGGAACCCTCCTCTCGAGCTAGCAGGCCGGAAACGGGGCTCCTCTGGATGTGGCGGGACTCTCGTGCTTCCTCTCGAGTGGAGACGGGTATGTCGGGAACTTCTTGAGTTGCAGCAAGGGTGTGAAGGACCCTTTGGAAGTTCCAGAGGTTAGGTGTGATTATCCTCGAGACGCTCAGCGGAAATGGGCCTCATCTCGCCTGGAGGGGAGAACCTCCTGGATTTTCTGGAGTTGCAGCAGGTCTCTCGACTTACGACGAGGACCTCAGGGCCCGCTCTGGTGGCCTCAGGAAAGGCCAGTCCCCATCCGAGTTGCTCATGGGCCTCTCGG
>NW_017197885.1:0-7895 GCF_001704415.2 Capra hircus
ATCCCAAAATGGGGAGCAAAGCCTCGCTCTGTCAGAGCGGAAGAAAACAGCAACAGGATGGATTTTCAAGCAGTTGCTAGGCTGTTACTGCGTTAGGGCTCCAAGGAAGGAAAATGCGAATTTTTTAGCCCCTACGACTGGTATCCAGGTGGCGCTCCCAGGATGATTTTCCCCGCAGGATCCAAGAACGTTCCAGACAGACCTGGGCTCACTAGCTCCCTCCTGCCAGAGGAAACATGATAGAACAGCTGTTTGGAGGTTGCTTTGACTTCCCCTGGGAGGGTAGGATCCCTCCCTGGGGTGCAGGGCCTCAGGGGCCATTGCCGCTGAGAAATGCCCTCTAAGCCAGACCTTTGCAGCCTTGTATGACTCAGCACGGAGGAGACTGGAAAAGCTCTCTTCCTTGGAGGAAGGAAAGGCAGCCCCAGAGAGTGTGTTTTCACACCTGTATCTTGCAGCAAGTGTTTGGCGTCTCAGACGTCAGACCTCCAGGCCTGCTCCAACGGCCTCAGTTCCAGAGTCAGGGCCGTGTGTCTCCCTGCATTTTCTGAGCCTTGGAACACATTCCTAGGTCAGAACAGTCCTGCCCATGGGGAAGGAGGCTGCGGAGTGTGTCTGAGGGGGGTCGGGTGCCATGCTGGGTCCAATAGACCGGTACCTCCAATAGACCCCAGGACAACAGCGGGTGGGGCTCCCCCTGGCTTCCGAAATGCCAAAGCGAGAAGCAAAGCTAGCTCTTATCAGAAGGAAGAAAAGAGCAATCGGATGGATGTTCAGGCTGTTGCTGGGCCGCACCACTTCAGGGTTCCCCCCGAGAGGAACAGGCGCCCTGTGGCCCCTAGGTCCGATATGCAGGTTAACACACAGGGTGTGTCCCCATAGGAGCCAAGAATTTTCCTGACAGACCTAGGCTCACTAGAGCTCTCCTACAGGGCAAAAAGGGTAGAACAGACTGTGGATGTGACTCTGCCTTTCCCAGCGAGCATGGGGCCCTCCCTACGGCCCCGGGCTCCAGGGAAAATTGTCCCTGAAAAATGACCTCCAAGAAGCGCTTTTCCAGCAGGCTGGGATGCAGAGTTCACAGGATGCGGGGAAAGTGATCGTCCTTCAGGGAAG
Organism: Capra hircus; assembly: GCF_001704415.2. Taxonomy (NCBI): domain Eukaryota; kingdom Metazoa; phylum Chordata; class Mammalia; order Artiodactyla; family Bovidae; genus Capra; species Capra hircus. The sequence goes on from NW_017197885.1 coordinate 1,117, forward strand.
AAGAGGCAGCCACCCAGTGTGTGTTTGCAAGCCTGTATTTGGAAGAAACTGGTTAGCTCCTTCAAGGGGAGACCTCCAGGTCTGCTCAGAGGACCGAAATTCCAGAGCAGCACCATGCATCTCCCCTGTCCTTTCTGAGCCTTGGAAAGACATTCCTAGCTTATAGCGTATTGCTCATGAAGAAGCAGGATGCAGGAATGTGTCAGACATGACTGGGTGCCTTCCTGGGTTCAGCTCCGTGAGGGGCCTTTCCACTCAAGTAGGTCCCATGCCTCCTTGGGGAGGAAGTGGGGCCCGCTTGCCTCCAAATTGCCAAAGGCTGGAACAAAGCTAGTTCTATCAGAGGTAAGAAAAGAGCAATTGGATGGATGTGGAAGCTGTTGCTGGGCCGCACTGCTTCAGGCCCCCCACCCCTCCGCCCCCGAGAGAAACAGGCGCCCTGTGGCCCCTAGGTCCTGGATGCAGTTTCACACATAGAATGTGTCCCCATAGGAGCCAAGAATTTTCCTGACAGACCTAGGCTCACTAGAGCTCTCCTACAGAGCAAAGGGGATGGGACAGATGTGTGGCTGTGGCTCTGCCTTTCCCTGGGAGTGTGGAGCCGCTCCCTATGGCCCCAGGCTCCAGGGAAATTGCCCCTGAATAATGACCTCCAAGAAGCGCTTTTTCCAACTGGCTGAGACGTGGAGTTCTCAGGATGCAGGGAAAGCGAGTGTCCTTCGGGGAAGCAAAGGCAGTCACCTGTTATCATGACTTACTAGAATAGTAGGTACCTTCTCCGGTTGGGCAGAGGCCTTCCCTACCTGATCTGAAAAAGAAAATGAAGTAGCTCGCTGATTTGAGAAATAATTCCCAGACTTGGGTTTCAACCAGTATAGAATCCGACAATGGCCCTGTCTTTGTAGCCGCGTTAATTAACAGGTATGTGAAGCTCTAAATATCAGTGGAAATTACATACAGCATATAGGCCCCAGTGTTCTGGAATGGTGGAAAGAAACAACCAAACTCTTGAAGAGACACTTTCAAAATGGATCATAGAGACTGACTGTACAGTGGATGGGCTTGCTTCCGGCAGACTTACTCATATTACGGGTAACCGCACGTTCCCACAGTTGTTGTCCTTATGAAATTTTCTATGGGAGACCCCCCTCCACCAGTGAGGCAGGTGTTAGCAGATTTGCCACAAGTAAGGGGGTGGGATTTCACAGCAGATGGAACAATTAGGTAAGGTAATAAATCAGGTAACTAAGTTTGTATAAAAAAGAATCTCATTTCCCTTGAGGAACAGATTCATGAATTTGTGCTCAGTGATCAAGTGTGGCTCAATGACTGGAAACACAATTCCTTGGCCTGACATCGGAAAGGTCCTTATACTGTTGTTTTAGCCACAATTCTGAAAGAGATGGGAATACCAGACCACCTAACCTGCCTCTTGAGAAATCTGGATGAAGGTCAGGAAGCAACAGTTAGAGCAGGACATGGAACAACAGACTGGTTCCAAAAAGGAAAAGGTGTATGTCAAGGCTGTAATATTGTCACCCTGTTTATTTAACTTCTATGCAGAGTACATCACGGAAAAATGCTGGGATGGAAGATACATAAGCTGGAATCAAGATTGCCGGTAGAAATATCAATCAACTTAAGATATGCAGATGACACCACCATTACGGCAGAACGTGAAGAGGAACGGGTATGCCGGGGAACTTCTTGAGTTGCAGCAAGGGTGTGAAGGACCCTTTGGAAGTTCCAGAGGTTAGGTGTGGTTAGTCTCGAGATGCCTCAGCGGAAATGGGCCTCATGTCGCTGGAATGGAGAGGCTCCTGGATATTCCCGAGTTTCAGCAGGTGCTCTCGAGTTACGACGGGGATTCAGGGACCCGCTCTGGCGGCCGCAGGAAAGGCCAGTTATCATGCGTGTTGCTAGGGGGCCTCTCGTGATTCCTCTCCCGTCGATGCTGGGGGCCTAAGACCTTGTGTGGAGTCGGGTCCGGAAGCTGAGGATTCCTCTCCAGTGCTGACATGGATTTTGGGGTACTTCTGGAGTCTCCACAAGGGAGTCAGGCCTCGTCTCGAGTGGGGGCGTGAGCGTGCCATTTCCTCCCATGCTGTAGCAGCAGTGTCACGGTTACCCTTGCGTGGACCAAGGGACTGTGGCTTTCCCTCGAGTCTTTCCCACGAGGCTTTCCCACAGGGCTGTCCCACGTGTCACGGTGGTGTGAGTCGATCCTCGGCGTGAAAGCCGAGGCAGTGCAGGGAATACAGGTTCCTGTGGAACGGACTGGACACATCTGGGGGAGTCTTGGAATGGTGGCACGACCCTGCAGTTCCTCTCCCCTTTCCTTTGGAGAGCGCCTCCCTTGAGATGCGATGGAATGCCGGAATTCTTTCCCGACCAAGCAGGGAAAGGATCCCTCATCTCGAGGTACGAGCCGGAAACGGAGCTCCTCAGGATGTGGCCGGGACCATCGTGCTTCCTCTTGAGTGGAGACGGGTGTGTCGGGGAACTTCTTGAGTTGCAGCTTGACTGTGAAAGACTCTTTTGAAGTTCCAGAGGTCACGTGTGATTAGCCTCCGAGACACCTCAGTGGAAACGGGCCTCATCTAGCCTGCCAGGGGAGAACCTCCTGTATTTTACCGAGTTTCGGCAGGTGCTCTCGACTTACGACGGGGACTTCAGGGACCCGTTCTGGCGGCCGCAGGAAAGGCCAGTCCCCATGCGTGTTGCTATGGGGCTCTTCATGATTCCACTCCCGTCGATGCTGGGGCCTAAGACCTTTTGTGGAGTCGGGGCCTGGAACCTGAGGATTCCTCTCCAGGGCTGACATGCATCTTGGGGTACTTCTGGAGTCTCCCCAGGGGAGTCAGTGCCTCGTCTCGAGTGGGGGCATGCACGTGCGCTTTCCTCCCGTGCTGTAGCAGCAGTGTCACGCTTCCCGTCGCGTGGATCAAGGGATCTGTGGCTTTCCCTCGAGGCTTTCCCACGAGGCTTTCCATACAGGGCTGTCCCACGTGCCACCTGTGGTGTGAGTCGATCCTCGGCGTGAAAGTTGAAGGCAGTGCAGGGAAAACAGGATCCTCTGGGAATGGACTGGAGACATCTGGGGGACTCTGGGAATGGTGGCACGACCCATGAGTTCCTCTCGCCTTTACTGTGCAGCGTGCCTCCTCTTGAGATGCGTCGGAAACGTCGGGAATTCTTTCCCGAGCAAGCAGGGAAGGATCCCTCATCTCGAGCTTGGAGGCGGAAACGGAGCTCCTCTGGAGGTGGCCGGACCCTCGTGCTTCCTCTGGAGTGGAGACGGGTATGTCGGGGAACTTCTTGAGTTGTAGCAAGGGTGTGTAGACCGTTTGGAAGTTCCAGAGTTTTAGTGTGTGATTACTCTCGAGACGCTGCAGAGAAAATGGGCCTCATCTAGACTGGAGCAGAGAACCTCCTGGATTTTCTCGAGTTGCGGCAGGTGCTCTCGACATACGACCGTGACCTCAGGGACAGTGTAGCAGATGTGTCACGCTTCCCATCGTGGGGATCAAGGGATCTGTGGCTTTCCCTCGAGGCTTTCCCACGAGGCTTTCCCACAGGGCTGTCCCACGTGCCACCATGGTGTGAGTGGATCCTCGGTTTGAAAGTCGAGGCAGTGCAGGGAAAACAGGTTCCTCTGAAATGGACTGAGACATCTGGGGGACTCTTGGAATGGTGGCACGACCCTGGAGTACCTCTCGCCTTTCCTATTGAGAGCCCTTGCTCTTGAGATGCCACGGAATGCCGAAAAAAACTTTCCTGACTAAGCAGGATAGGATCCTTCATCTCGAGCTGCCAGGCGGAAACGGGGTTCCTCTGAATGTGAGTCTCCACAGGGGAGTCACTCCTCGTCTCGAGTGGGGCATGCACGTTCCGTTTCCTCCCGAGCTGTAGCAGCAGTGTCACGCTTCCTTTCGCGTGGATCAAGGGATCTGTGGCTTTCCCTCGAGGCTTTCCCTTGAGGCTTTCCCACGAGGCTTTCCACAGGGCTGTCACACGTGCCACCGTGGGTGAGTCGATCCTCGGCTTGAAAGTCGAGGCAGTGCAGGGAAAACAGGTTTCCCTGGAATGGACTGAGACATCTGGGGGATTCTGGGAATGGTGGCACGGCCCTGAAGTTGCTCTCGCCTTTCCTGTGGAGAGCGCCTCCTCTTGAGATGCGACGGGAACGCCGGGAATTATTTCCGGAACACGCAGGGAAAGGATCCCTCCTATCAAGCAAGGAGGTGGAAATGGGGCTCCTCTGGATGTGGAGGGATTCTCGTGCTTCCTCTCGAGGAGACGGGTATGTCGGGGAACTTCTTGAGTCGCAGCAAGGGTGTGAAGGACCCTTTGAAAGTTCCAGAGCTTAGGTGTGATTAGCCTCGAGACACCTCAGCGGAAAAGGGCCAAATCTCGCCTGGAGGGCAGAACCTCCTGGATTTTCTCCAGTTGCGGCAGTGCTCGCGACTTACGACGGGGACCTCAGGGACCCGCTCTTGTGGCCTCAGGAAAGGCCAGTCCCCATGCGAGTAGCTCGCGGGCTTCTCGGGATTCCACTCCCGTCGATGCTCGGTCCTAAGACCTTGTGTGGAGTCAGTGCCGGAACCTGAGGATTCCTCTCCAGTGCCGACATGGATCTTGGGGTACTTCTGGAGTCTCCACAGGGAAGTCAGTCCTCGTCTCGAGTGGGGGCATGCACGGGCACTTTCCTCCCGAGCTGTTGCAGCAGTGTCACGCTTCCCTTCGCGTGGATCAAGGGATCTATGACTTTCCCTGAGGCTTTTCCCATGAGGCTTTCCCACGAGGCTTTCCCACAGGGCTGTCCACGTGCCACCGTGGTGTGAGTCGATCCTCGGCTTGAAAGTCGAGGCAGTGCAGGGAAAACAGGTTTCCCTGGAATAGACTGAGACATCTGGGGGACTGTGGAATGGTGGCAGGACCCTGGAGTTCCGCTCGCCTTTCCTGTGGAGAGCGCCTCCTCTTGAGATGCGACGGGAACGCAGGGAATTCTTTCCGAACACGCAGGGAAAGTATCCCTCCTCTCGAGCTATGAGATGGAAACGGGGCTCCTCTGGATGTGGCGGGACTCTCGTGCTTCCTCTCGAGTGGAGCCGGGTATGTCGGGGAACTTCTTACGTTGCAGCAAAAGTGTGAAGGACCCTTTGGGAGTTCCAGAGGTTAGGGGTGATTAGCCTCGAGACGCCTCAGTGGAAATGGTCTCATCTCGCCTGGAGTGGAGAACTTCCTGTATTTTCTTGAGTTGGGACAGGTGCTCTCGACTTACGACGGGGACTTCAAGGTCCTGCTCTGTGGCCTCAGGAAAGGACAGTTCCCATGCGAGTTGCTCGAGGGCCTCTGGGATTCCTCTCCCTTCGATGCTGGGCCTAAGACCTTGTGTGGAGTCATTGCCGAAACCTGAGGATTCCTCTCCAGTGCTGACATGGATTTTGGGCTACTTCTGGAGTCTCGCCAGGGGCGTCAGTCCTCGTCTCGAGTAGGGGCATGCACGTGCACTTTCCTCCCGAGTTGTGGCAGAAGTGTTGCCCTTCCCTTCGCGTGGATCAAGGGATCTGTGGCTTTCCCTTGAGGCTTTCCCTCGAGGCTTCCCACGAGGCTTTCCCACAGGGCTGTCACACGTGCCACCGTGGTGTGAGTCGATCCTCGGCTTGAAAGTCGAGGCAGTGCAGGAAAAAACAGTTTTCCCTGGAATGGACTGAGACATCTGGGGGGACTCTGGGAATGGAGGCACGACCCTGGAGTTCCTCTCGCCTTTCCTGTGGAGAGCGCCTCCTCTTGAGATGCTACGGGAAGGCCAGGAATTCTTTCCCGATCACGCAGGGAAAGGATCCCTCCTCTCGAGCTAGGAGGCGGAAACGGGGCTCCTCTTGATGTGGGCGGGACTCTCGTGCTTCCTCTCGAGTGGAGACGGGTATGTCAGGGAACTTCTTGAGTTGCAGCAAGGGTGTGAAGGACCCTTTCGAAGTTCCAGAGGTTAGGTGTGATTAGCCTTGAGACGCCTCAGCACAAATGGGCCTCATATCGCCTGGAGGGGGAATCTCCTGGATTTTCTCGAGTTGCGGAAGGTGCTCTCGACTTACGACGGGGACCTCAGGGACCCGCTCTGTTGGCCTCAGGAAAGGCCAGACCCCATGCGAGTTGCTCGGGGGCCTCTCGGGATTCCGCTCCAGTTGATGCCGGGGCCTAAGATCTTGTGTGGAGTCGTGCCGGAACCTGAGCATTCTTCTCCAGTGCTGACATGGATCTTGGGGTATTTCTGGAGTCTCCTCAGTGGAGTCAGACCTTGTCTCGAGTGGGGGCATGCACGTGCACTTTCCTTCGAGCTGTAGCAGCAGTGTCATGCTTCCCTTCCCGTGGATCAAGGGATCAGGGGCTTTCCTCGAGGCTTTCCCACAGGGATGTCCCACGTGCCACCGTGGTGTGAGTTGATCCTCGGATTGAAAGTCGAGGCAGTGCAGGGAAAACAGGTTTCCCTGGAATGGCCTGAGACATCTGGGGACTCTGGGAATATGGCACGACTCTGGAGTTCCTCTCGCCTTTTCCTGTGGAGAGTGCCTCCTCTTTGAGATGCGACGGAACGCCGGGAATTCTTTCCCGACCACGCAGGGAAAGGATCCCTCCTCTCGAGCTAGGAGGCGCAAACGGGGCTCCTCTGATTGTGGGCGGGACTCTCCTGCTTCTCTCGAATGGAGACGGGTATGTCGGGGAACTTCTTGAGTTGCAGCAAGGGTGTGACGTCCCTTTGTATGTTCCAGAGGTTA
>NW_017197886.1:0-7895 GCF_001704415.2 Capra hircus
TGTACCACGTGCCACCGTGATGTGAGTCGATCTCGCTTGAATGTCGAGCAGTGCATGGAAAACAGGTTTCCCTGGAATCGGACTGAGACATCTGGGGGACTCTGGAAAGGTGGCACGACCCTGGAGTTCCTCTCGCCTTTCCTGCTGGAGAGCGCGCCTCTCTTGAGATGCGTCGGGAACGTCGGGAAATCTTTCTCGACCGTAAGGAAAGGATCCCTCCTCTCGAGCTAGGAGGCGGAAACGGGGCTCCTCTGGATGTGAGGGGACTCTCCTGCTTCCTCTCAAGTGGAGACGGGTATGTCGGGGAACTTCTTGAGTTGCAGCAAGGGTGTGAATGACCCTTTGGAAGTTCCAGAGATTTGGTGTGATTAGCTCGAGACGCCTCAGCGAAATGGGCATCATCTCGCCTGGAGGGGAAAACCTCCTGGATTTTCTCGAGTTGCGGCAGGTGCTCTCGACTTACGATGGGGACCTCAGGGACCCTCTGGTGGCCTCAGGAAAGGCCAGTCCGCATGCGAGTTGCTCGGGGGCTCTCGGATTTCTCCCGTCGATGCGGGGCCTAAGACCTTGTGTGGAGTCGGTGCCGGAACCTGAGGATTCTTCTCCAGTGCTGACATGGATCTTGGGCTACTTCTGGAGTCTCCCCAGGGAGTCTTTCGTCGTCTCGAGTGGGGGCATGCACGTGCTCTTTCCTCCCGAGCTGAAGCAGCAGATTCACGCTTCCCTTTCCGTGGATCAGGGATCTGTGGGTATCGCTCGAGGCTTTCCCACGAGGCTTCCCACAGGTTTGTACCACGTGCCACCGTGGTGTGAGTCGTTCCTCGGCATGAAATCGAGGCAGTGCAGGGAAACAGGTTTCCTGGAATGGACTGAGACATCTGGGGGTCTCTGGAATGGTGGCACGACCCTGGAGTTCCTCTCGCCTTTCCTGTGGAGAGGGCCTCCTCTTGAGTTGCGACGGGAACACCGAGAATTTTTTACCGAACACGCAAGGAAAGGATCCCTTCTCTCGAGCTAGTAGGCGTAAATGGGGCTCCTCTGGATGAGGGCGGGACACTCGTACTTCCTCTCGAGTGTAGACGGGTATGTCGGGGAACTTCTTGAGATGCAGCAAGGGTGTGAAGGACCCTTTGGAAGTTCCAGAGTTTTAGGTGTGATTAACCTCGAGACGCCTCAGCGGAAATGGGCCTCATCTCGCCTGGAGGGGAGAACCTCCTAGATTTACTCGAGTTGCGGCAGGTGCTCTCGACTTACGACGGGGACCTCAGGGACCTGCTCTGGTGGCCTCAGGAAAGGCCAGTCCCCCAAGCGAGTTGCACGGGGCCCTCTCGGGATTCCTCTCCCGTCGATGCCGGGGCCTAAGACCTAGTGTGCAGTCCGTGCCGGAACCTGAGGATTCCTCTCCAGTGCTGACATGGATCTTGGGAGTACTTCTGGAGTCTCCCCAGGGAGTCAGTCCTCGTCTCGAGTGGGGGCATGCACGTGCAATTTCCTCCCGAACTGTAGCAGCATTGACAGGCTTCCCTTCGCGTGGATCAAGGGATCTGTGGCTTTCCCTGGAGGCTTTCACACTTTCCCACGAGGCTTTCCCACTTGGTTGTCCCACGTGCCACCGTGATGTGAGTCGATCCTAGGCTTGAATGTCGAAGCAGTGCAGGGAAAACAGGTTTCCCTGGAATGGACTGAGACATCTGGGGACTCTGGGAAAGGTGGCACGACCCTGGAGTTCCTCTCGCCTTTCATGTGGAGAGCGCCACCTCTTGAGATGCGACGGGAACGCCGGGATTTCTTTCCCGATGACGCAGGGAAAGGATCCCTCCTCTCGAGCTAGTAGGCAGAAACGGGGCTCCTCTGGATGGGCGGGACTCTCGTGCTTCCTCTCGAGTGGAGACGGTATGTCGGGGAACATCTTGAGTTGCAGCCAGGGTGTGAAGCACCGTTTGGAAGTTCCAGAGATTAGTGTGATTAGCCTCGAGACGCCTCAGCAGAAATGGGCCTCATCTCGCCTGGAGGGGGAACCTCCTGGATTTTCTCGAGATAGGGCAGTTGCTCTCGACTTACGACGGGGACCTCAAGGACCCGCTCTGGGGGCCTCAGAAAAGGCCAGTCCCCATGCGAGTTGCTCGGGGCCTCTCGGGATTCCTCTCCCGTCGATGCCGGGGCCTAAGACCTTGTGTGGAGTCGGTTCCGGAATCTGAGGTTTTCCTGTGCAGTGCTGACATGGATTTTGGGGTACTTCTGGAGTCTCCCAGGGGAGTCAGTCCTCGTCTCGAGTGGGGGCATGCACCTGCGCTTTCCTCCCTAGCTGTAGCAGCAGTGTCATGCTCCAGTCGCATGGATCAAGGTATCAGTGGCTTTCCCTCGAGGCTTTCCCACGATGCTTTCCAACAAGGCTTTCCCACGAGGATTTCCCACAGGGCTGTCCACGTGCCACCGTGGTGTTAGTCGATCCTCGGCTTGAAAGTCGAGGCAGTGCAGGGAAAACAGGTCTCCCTGGAATGGACTGAGACATCTGGGGGACTCTGGGATTGGTGGCACGACCATGGAGTTCCTCTCGCCTTTCCTCTGGAGAGCGCCACCTCTTGAGATGCGTCGGGAACGCCGGGAAATCTTTCTCGACCACGCAAGGAAAGGATCCCTCCTCTCGAGCTAGGAGGCGGAAACGGGGCTCCTCTGGATGTGAGCGGGACTCTCGTGCTTCCTCTCAAGTGGAGACGGGTATGTCGGGGAACTTCTTGAGTTGCAGCAAGGGTGTGAATGACCCTTTGGAAGTTCCAGAGGATAGGTGTGATTAGCCTCGAGACGCCTCTGCGGAAATGGGCCTCATCTCGCCTGGAGGGGAAAACCTCCTGGATTTTCTCGAGTTGCGGCAGGTGCTCTCGACTTACGACGGGGACCTCAGGGACCCGCTCTGGTGGCCTCAGGAAAGGCCAGTCCGCATGCGAGTTGCTCGGGGGCCTCTCGGGATTCCTCTCCCGTCGATGCCGGGGCCTAAGACCTTGTGTGGAGTCGGTGCCGGAACCTGAGGATTCTTCTCCAGTGCTGACATGGATCTTGGGCTACTTCTGGAGTCTCCACAGGGGAGTCTTTCCTCGTCTCGAGTGGGGGCATGCATGTGCGCTTTCCTCCCGAGCTGAAGCAGCAGATTCACGCTTCCCTTCCCGTGGATCAAGGGATCTGTGGCTATCCCTCGAGGCTTTCCCACGAGGCTTCCCACAGGTTTGTACCACGTGCCACCGTGGTGTGAGTCGTTCCTCGGCATGAAAGTCGAAGCAGTGCAGGGAAAACAGGTTTCCCTGGAATGGACTGAGACATCTGGGGGTCTCTGGGAATGGTGGCACGACCCTGGAGTTCCTCTCGCCTTTCCTGTGGAGAGCGCCTCCTCTTGAGTTGCGACGGGAACACCGAGAATTTTTTACCGAACACACAAGGAAAGGGTCCCTTCTCTCGAGCTAGTAGGCGTAAATGGGGCTCCTCTGGATGAGGGCGGGACACTCGTACTTCCTCTCGAGTGGAGACGGGTATGTCGGGGAACTTCTTGAGGTGCAGCAAGGGTGTGAAGGACCCTTTGGAAGTTCCAGAGGTTAGGTGTGATTAACATCGAGACGCCTCAGCGGAAATGGGCCTCATCTCGCCTGGCGGGGAGAATCTCCTGGATTTTCTCGAGTTGCGGCAGGTGCTGTCGACTTACGACGGGGACCTCAGGGACCTGCTCTGGTGGCCTTAGGAAAGGACAGTCCCAAGCGAGTTGCATGGGGGCCTCTCGGGATTCCTCTCCCGTCGATGCCGGGGCCTAAGACCTTGTGTGGAGTCCGTGCCGGAACCTGAGGATTCCTCTCCAGTGCTGACATGGAAATTGGGGTACTTCTGGAGTTTCCCCAGGGGAGTCATTCCTCGTCTCGAGTGGGGGCTTGCACGTGCGCTTTCCTCCCGATCTTTACCAGCAGTGTCAGGCTTCCCGTCGAGTGAATTCAGTGATCTGTGGCTTTCCCTCGAGGCTTTCCCATGAGGCTTTCCACGAGGCTTTCCCACAGGGCTGTCCCACGTGCCACGGTGTTGTGAGTCGATCCTCGGCTTGAGAGTCGAGGTAGTGCAGGGAAAATAGGTTTCCCTGGAATGTACTGAGACATCTGGGGGACTCTGGGAATGGTGGCACGACCTGGAGTTCCTCTCGCCTTTCCTGTGGAGAGCGCCTCCTCTTGAGATGCGACGAGAACGCCGGGAATTCTTTCCGACCACGCAGGAAAGGATCCCTCCTCTAGAGCTAGGGGGCTGAAACGGGCTCCTCTGGATGTGGGCGGGACTCACGTGCTTCCTCTCGAGTGGAGACGGGTATGTCGGGGAACTTCTTGAGTTGCAGCAAGGGTGTGAAGGACCATTTGGAAGTTCCAGAGGTTAGGTGTGATTAGCCTCGAGACGCCTCAGCGAAATGGGGCTCACCTCGCCTGGAGGGGAGAACCTCGTGGATTATCTCGAGTTGCGGCAGGTGCTCTCGACTTACGACAGGGACCTCAGGGACCCGCTCTGGTGGCCTCACGAAAGGCCAGTCCCCATGCGAGTTGCTCGGGGCCTCTCGGGTTTCCTCTCCCGTCGAAGCCGGGGCCTAAGATCTTATGTGGAGTCTGTGGCAAAACCTGAGAATTACTCTCCATTGCTGACATGGATCTTGGGGTACTTCTGAAGTCTACCCAGGGGAGTCAGTCCTCCTCTAAGTGGTGGCATGCACGTGCGCTTTCCTCCCGAGCTGTAGCAGCAGTGTCACGCTTCCCTTCGCGTGGATCAAGGGATCTGTGGCTTTGCCTCGAGGCTTTCCCAGGAGGCTTTTCCACGATGCTTTCCCACAGGGCTGTCCCACGTGCCACCGTGGTGTGAGTCGATCCTCGGCTTGAAAGTCGAGGCAGTGCAGGGAAAACAGGTTTCCCTGGAATGGACTGAGAAATCTGGGGGACTCTGGGAATGGGGAACGACCCTGGAGTTCCTCTCGCCTTTCCTGTGGAGAGTGCCTCCTCTAGAGATGCAACGGGAACGCCGGAAATTCGTTCCCGACCCTGCAGGGAAAGGATCCCTCCTCTCGAGCTAGGAGGCGGAAACGGGACTCCTCTGGATGTGGGCGGGTCTCTCGTGCTTCCTCTCGAGTGGAGACGGGTATGTCGGGGAACTTCTTGAGTTGCAGCAAGGGTGTGAACGACCGTTTGGAATTTTCAGAGGTTAGGTGTGATTAGCCTCTAAACACCTCAGCAGAAATGGGCCTCATCTCGCCTGGAGGGGAGAAACTCCTGGATTTTATTGACTTGTGGCAGGTGCTCTCGACTTACGACGGGTACCTCAGGGACCCACTCTGGTGGCCTCACGAAAGGCCAGTCCCCAAGCGAATTGCTCGGGGGCCTCTCGGGATTCCTCTCTCCTCGATGCCGGTGCATAAGACCTTGTGTGGAGTCGGTGCCGGAACCTGAGGATTCCTCTCCAGTGCTGACATGGATCTTGGGGTACTTTTGGAGTCTCCCCAGGGGAGTCAGTCCTCGTCTCGAGTGGGGGCATGCACGTGCGCTTTCCTCCCCAGCTGTAGCAGCAGTGTTGCGCTTCCCTTCGCATGGATCACGGCATCTGTGGATTTCCCTCGAGGCTTTCCCGCGAGGCTTTCCCACGAGGCTTTCCCACAGGGCTGTCCCACGTGCCACCGTGGTGTGAGTCGATCCTCGGCTTGAAAGTGGAGGAAGTGCAGGGAAAACAGGTTTCCCTGGAATGGACTGAGACATCTGGGGGACTCTGGGAATGGTGGCACGACCCTGGATTTCCTCTCGCCTTTCTTGTGGAGTGCGCTCCTCTTGAAATGCTATGGGAACCCGGGAATTCTTTCCTGACCACGCAGGGAAAGGATCCCTCCTCTCGAGCTTGGAGGCGGAAACGGGGCTCCTCTGGATGTGAGCGGGACTCTCGTGCTTCCTCTCAAGTGGAGACGGGTATGTCGGGGAACTTCTTTAGTTGCAGCAAGGGTGTGAATAACCGTTTGGAAGTTCCAGAGGTTAGGTGTGATTAGCTTCGAGACTCCTCAGTGGACAAGGGCCTCATCTCGCTTGGAGGGGAAAACATCCTGGATTTTCTCGAGTTGCGGCAGGTGCTCTCGACTTACGACGGAGACCTCAGGGACCCGCTCTGGTGGACACAGGAAAGGCCAGTCCCCATGGGAGTTGCTCCGGGGCCTCTCGGGATTCCTCTCCCGTCGATGCCGGGGCCTAAGTCCTTGTGTGGTATCGGAGGCGGGACCTGAGGATTCCTCTGCAGTGCTGACATGGATGTTGGGATACTTCTGGAGTCTCCCCAGGGGAGTCAGTCCTCGTCTCGAGTGGGGTCATGCACGTGCGCTTTCCTCCGGAGCTGTAGCAGCAGAGTCACACTTCCCTATGCGTGGATCAAAGCATCTGTGGCTTTCCCTTGAGGCTTTCCCATGAGGCTTTCCCACGAGGCTTTCCCACGAGGCTTTCCCACAGGGCTGTCCGACGTGCCACCCTGGTGTGAGTCGATCCTCGGCTTGAATGTCGAAGCAGTGCAGGGAAAACAGGTTTCCCTGGAATGGACTGAGACATCTGGGGGACTCTGGGAAAGGTGGCACGACCCTGGAGTTCCTCTCGCCTTTCCTGTGGAGAGCGCCTCCTCTTGAGATGCGACGGGAACGCCGGGATTTCTTTCCCGATGACGCAGGGAAAGGATCCCTCCTCTCGAGCTAGTAGGCAGAAACGGGGCTCCTCTGGATGTGGGCGGGACTCTCGTGCTTCCTCTCGAATGGAGACGGTATGTCGGGGAACATCTTGAGTTGCAGCCAGGGTGTGAAGCACCGTTTGGAAGTTCCAGAGATTAGGTGTGATTAGCCTCGAGACGCCTCAGCAGAAATGGGCCTCATCTCGCCTGGAGGGGAGAACCTCCTGGATTTTCTCGAGATAGGGCAGTTGCTCTCGACTTACGACGGGGACCTCAAGGACCCGCTCTGGGGCCTCAGAAAGGCCAGTCCCCATGCGAGTTGCTCGGGGCCTCTCGGGATTCCTCTCCCGTCGATGTCGGGGCCTAAGACCTTGTGTGGAGTCGGTGCCGGAATCTGAGGTTTTCCTGTCCAGTGCTGACATGGATCTTGGGTACTTCTGGAGTCTTCCCAGGGAGTCAGTCCTCGTCTCGAGTGGGGGCATGCACTGCGCTTTCCTCCCTAGCTGTAGCAGCAGTGTCATGCTCCAGTCGCGGATCAAGGTATCAGTGGCTTTCCCTCGAGGCTTTCCCACGGGCTTTCCCGAGGCACAACACGTGTCGGTGTGAGTCGATCCTCGGCTTGAAAGTCGAGGCAGTGCAGGGAAAACAGGTTTCCCTGGAATGGACTGAAACATCTGGGGGACTCTGGGAATGGTGGCACGACCCTGGAGTTCCTCTCGCCTTTCCTCTGGAGAGCGCCACCTCTTGAGATGCGTCGGGACGCCGGGAAATCTTTCGACCACGCAAAGGAAAGGATCCCTCCTCTCGAGCTAGAAGGCGGAAACGGGGCTCCTCTGGATGTGGGGGACTCTCGTGCTTCCTCTCGAGTGGAGACGGGTATGTCGGGGAACTTCTTGAGTTGCAGCAAGGGTGTGAAGACCCTTGGAAGTTCCAGAGGTTAGGTGTGATTAGCCTCGAGACGCCTCAGCGGAAATGGGCCTCATCTCGCCTGGAGGGGAAAACCTCCTGGATTTTCTCGAGTTGCGGCAGGTGCTCTCGACTTACGACGGGGACCTCAGGGACCCGCTCTGGTGGCCTCAGGAAAGGCCAGTCCCCATGCGAGTTGCACGGGGGCCTCTCGGGATTCCTCTCCCTCGATGCCGGCCTAAGACCTTGTGTGGAGTCGGTGCCGGAACCTGAGGATTCTTCTCCAGTGCTGA
>NW_017197887.1:0-7894 GCF_001704415.2 Capra hircus
AGCAGGGATTTCAGCTTGACGGGGACTTGCTGCCTCCTCTTCCCCCCGAGGAGGCTCGCTTCCCTGCTGGCTGTGCACTCGCCTATCAGGCGGGGGCGCAGGGCTCCTCCAGCAGGTCTTGCCTCAGGGGCTGCTTCCCCTGAGTTGGGGCTGTGGGCAGGAACCCAGACACGCAGGATCAGGCCCCAAACACCTGCACATGTCTCTGCTGGGGAGGAGAGTGCTAGGGAACCTACGTCTGTCATACACTTTCTGGGCACCCAAGGAATCAGCCTCCGTGTGTGCGGGGCTGAAAACCCCAGCCAGGGGCCCTGGGAGCCTGGTGCTCTCCGTGTGGCGCTGAATCTGGGCGGCCAAGCAACCGCTGGAGGAGCCCTGCAGTTGCCCTTCCCTTCCCTCTGACAGAATTCTCACTGCTGGAGCCCTTGGCAGTGTGCAACCCACCAGCCCCTAAGCTCTCCTTAAGGAGGACTGGGACCTAAGTGCAAAGGCAAGGCAGGATTGGAGCTGAGGCAAGAAAGGCGCCAGTGGCGACTCCCAGGCTCCTGCTGCCTGCTCCTTCCTGGAGAGGCAGCCTAAAAGCAAGGCAAGTCTGGGCAAGGCTAGCCCCCGGCAGAGCAGCCTCGCGCCAGGAACTCTGCCAGATCGGGGCTCTGAGCAGAGCTAGAGCTCTGCCGTACTGGAGGCGCACTTAGCTCCGTGCAAGCAGGGCTTTCAACTTGACGGGGCTGGGCTGCCTCCTCTTCCCCCGAGGAGGCTCGCTTCCCTGCTGGCTGTGCACTCGCCTATCAGGCGGGGGCGCAGGGCTCCTCCAGCAGGTCTTGCCTCAGGGGCTGCTTCCCCTGAGTTGGGGCTGTGGGCAGGAACCCAGACACGCAGGATCAGGCCCCAACCACCTGCACATGTCTCTGCTGGGGAGGAGAGTGCTAGGGAACCTACGTCTGTCATACACTTTCTGGGCACCCAAGGAATCAGCCTCCGTGTGTGCGGGGCTGAAAACCCCAGCCAGGGGCCCTGGGAGCCTGGTGCTCTCGTGCGGCGCTGATTCTAGGCGGCCTAGAAACCGCTGGAGGAGCCCTGCAGTTGCCCTTCCCTTCCCTCTGACAGAGCTCTCACTGCTGAAGCCCTTGGCAGTGTGCAACCCACCACCCCCCTAAGCCCTCCCCAACGACGCCTGGCACCTATGTGCAAAGGCAAGGCAGGATTGGAGCTGAGGCAAGGAAGGCACCAGTGGCGTCTCCCAGGCTCGCTCAGACAGCTCCTTCCTGGGGAGGGAGCCTAAAAGCAAGGCAAGTCTGGGCAAGGCGAGCCCCCGGCCGAGCAGCCTCGCGCCAGAAACTCTGCCAGATCGGGGCTCTGAGCAGAGCTAGAGCTCTGCCGTACTGGAGGCCCACTTAGCTCCGTGCAAGCAGGGCTTTCCTCTTGACTGGGCTCGGCTGCCTCCTCTTCTCCCGAGGAGGCTCGCTACACTGCTGGCTGTGCTCTCGCCTATCAGGCGGGCGCGCAGGGCTCCTCCAGCAGGTCTTGCCTCAGGGGCTGCTTCCCCTGAGTTGAGGCTGTGGGCGGGAACCCAGACACGCAGGATAAGGCCCCAACCACCTGCACATGTCTCTGCTGGGGAGGAGAGTGCTAGGGAACCTACGTCTCTCACACACTTTCTAGGCACCCACGGAGTCAGCCTCTGGGAGTGTGGGGATGCAAAACCCAGCCAGGGGCCCTTGGAACCTGGTGCTCTCCGTGCGGAGCTTTGTCTGGGCGGCCAAGGAACCGCTGAAGGAGCCCTGCTGTTGCCCTTCGCTTCCCTCTGACAGAGCTTTCACTGCTGGAGCCCTTGGCAGTGTGCAACCCACCAGCCCCTAAGCCCTCCTCAAGGACGCTTGGGACCTAAGTGCAAAGGCAAGGCAGGGGTAGAGCTGAAGCCAGGAAGGCGCCAGTGGCGTTTCCGAGCCTCACACAGCCTGCTCCTTCCTGGGGAGGGAGCCTTAAAGCAAGGCAAGTCTGCGCAAGGCTCGCCTATGGCAGAGCATCTTGGTGCCAGGAACTCTGCCAGATCGGGCCTCTGAACAGAGCTAGAGATCTGCCGTACTGGAGTCGCACTTAGCTTCGTGTAAGCAGGGATTTCAGCTTGACGGGGACTTGCTGCCTCCTCTTCCCCCGAGGAGGCTCGCTTCCCTGCTGGCTGTGCACTCGCCTATCAGGCGGGGGCGCAGGGCTCCTCCAGCAGGTCTTGCCTCAGGGGCTGCTTCCCCTGAGTTGGGGCTGTGGGCAGGAACCCAGACACGCAGGATCAGGCCCCAAACACCTGCACATGTCTCTGCTGGGGAGGAGAGTGCTAGGGAACCTACGTCTGTCATACACTTTCTGGGCACCCAAGGAATCAGCCTCCGTGTGTGCGGGGCTGAAAACCCCAGCCAGGGGCCTGGGAGCCTGGTGCTCTCCGTGTGGCGCTGAATCTGGGCGGCCAAGCAACCGCTGGAGGAGCCCTGCAGTTGCCCTTCCCTTCCCTCTGACAGAATTCTCACTGCTGGAGCCCTTGGCAGTGTGCAACCCACCAGCCCCTAAGCTCTCCTTAAGGAGGACTGGGACCTAAGTGCAAAGGCAAGGCAGGATTGGAGCTGAGGCAAGAAAGGCGCCAGTGGCGACTCCCAGGCTCCTGCTGCCTGCTCCTTCCTGGAGAGGCAGCCTAAAAGCAAGGCAAGTCTGGGCAAGGCTAGCCCCCGGCAGAGCAGCCTCGCGCCAGGAACTCTGCCAGATCGGGGCTCTGAGCAGAGCTAGAGCTCTGCCGTACTGGAGGCGCACTTAGCTCCGTGCAAGCAGGGCTTTCAACTTGACGGGGCTGGGCTGCCTCTCTTCCCCCGAGGAGGCTCGCTTCCCTGCTGGCTGTGCACTCGCCTATCAGGCGGGGGCGCAGGGCTCCTCCAGCAGGTCTTGCCTCAGGGGCTGCTTCCCCTGAGTTGGGGCTGTGGGCAGGAACCCAGACACGCAGGATCAGGCCCCAACCACCTGCACATGTCTCTGCTGGGGAGGAGAGTGCTAGGGAACCTACGTCTGTCATACACTTTCTGGGCACCCAAGGAATCAGCCTCCGTGTGTGCGGGGCTGAAAACCCCAGCCAGGGGCCCTGGGAGCCTGGTGCTCTCGGTGCGGCGCTGATTCTAGGCGGCCTAGAAACCGCTGGAGGAGCCCTGCAGTTGCCCTTCCCTTCCCTCTGACAGAGCTCTCACTGCTGAAGCCCTTGGCAGTGTGCAACCCACCACCCCCTAAGCCTCCCAAACGCCTGGCACCTATGTGCAAAGGCAAGGCAGGATTGGAGCTGAGGCAAGGAAGGCACCAGTGGCGTCTCCCAGGCTCGCTCAGACAGCTCCTTCCTGGGAGGGAGCCTAAAAGCAAGGCAAGTCTGGGCAAGGCGAGCCCCCGGCCGAGCAGCCTCGCGCCAGAAACTCTGCCAGATCGGGGCTCTGAGCAGAGCTAGAGCTCTGCCGTACTGGAGGCCCCACTTAGCTCCGTGCAAGCAGGGCTTTCCTCTTGACTGGGCTCGGCTGCCTCCTCTTCTCCCGAGGAGGCTCGCTACACTGCTGGCTGTGCTCTCGCCTATCAGGCGGGCGCGCAGGGCTCCTCCAGCAGGTCTTGCCTCAGGGGCTGCTTCCCCTGAGTTGAGGCTGTGGGCGGGAACCCAGACACGCAGGATAAGGCCCCAACCACCTGCACATGTCTCTGCTGGGGAGGAGAGTGCTAGGGAACCTACGTCTCTCACACACTTTCTAGGCACCCACGGAGTCAGCCTCTGGGAGTGTGGGGATGCAAAAACCCAGCCAGGGGCCCTTGGAACCTGGTGCTCTCCGTGCGGAGCTTTGTCTGGGCGGCCAAGGAACCGCTGAAGGAGCCCTGCTGTTGCCCTTCGCTTCCCTCTGACAGAGCTTTCACTGCTGGAGCCCTTGGCAGTGTGCAACCCACCAGCCCCTAAGCCCTCCTCAAGGACGCTTGGGACCTAAGTGCAAAGGCAAGGCAGGGGTAGAGCTGAAGCCAGGAAGGCGCCAGTGGCGTTTCCGAGCCTCACACAGCCTGCTCCTTCCTGGGGAGGGAGCCTTAAAGCAAGGCAAGTCTGCGCAAGGCTCGCCTATGGCAGAGCATCTTGGTGCCAGGAACTCTGCCAGATCGGGCCTCTGAACAGAGCTAGAGATCTGCCGTACTGGAGTCGCACTTAGCTTCGTGTAAGCAGGGATTTCAGCTTGACGGGGACTTGCTGCCTCCTCTTCCCCCCGAGGAGGCTCGCTTCCCTGCTGGCTGTGCACTCGCCTATCAGGCGGGGGCGCAGGGCTCCTCCAGCAGGTCTTGCCTCAGGGGCTGCTTCCCTGAGTTGGGGCTGTGGGCAGGAACCCAGACACGCAGGATCAGGCCCCAAACACCTGCACATGTCTCTGCTGGGGAGGAGAGTGCTAGGGAACCTACGTCTGTCATACACTTTCTGGGCACCCAAGGAATCAGCCTCCGTGTGTGCGGGGCTGAAAACCCCAGCCAGGGGCCCTGGGAGCCTGGTGCTCTCCGTGTGGCGCTGAATCTGGGCGGCCAAGCAACCGCTGGAGGAGCCCTGCAGTTGCCCTTCCCTTCCCTCTGACAGAATTCTCACTGCTGGAGCCCTTGGCAGTGTGCAACCCACCAGCCCCTAAGCTCTCCTTAAGGAGGACTGGGACCTAAGTGCAAAGGCAAGGCAGGATTGGAGCTGAGGCAAGAAAGGCGCCAGTGGCGACTCCCAGGCTCCTGCTGCCTGCTCCTTCCTGGAGAGGCAGCCTAAAAGCAAGGCAAGTCTGGGCAAGGCTAGCCCCCGCAGAGCAGCCTCGCGCCAGGAACTCTGCCAGATCGGGGCTCTGAGCAGAGCTAGAGCTCTGCCGTACTGGAGGCGCACTTAGCTCCGTGCAAGCAGGGCTTTCACTTGACGGGGCTGGGCTGCCTCCTCTTCCCCCGAGGAGGCTCGCTTCCCTGCTGGCTGTGCACTCGCCTATCAGGCGGGGGCGCAGGGCTCCTCCAGCAGGTCTTGCCTCAGGGGCTGCTTCCCCTGAGTTGGGGCTGTGGGCAGGAACCCAGACACGCAGGATCAGGCCCCAAACCACCTGCACATGTCTCTGCTGGGGAGGAGAGTGCTAGGGAACCTACGTCTGTCATACACTTTCTGGGCACCCAAGGAATCAGCCTCCGTGTGTGCGGGGCTGAAAACCCCAGCCAGGGGCCCTGGGAGCCTGGTGCTCTCGGTGCGGCGCTGATTCTAGGCGGCCTAGAAACCGCTGGAGGAGCCCTGCAGTTGCCCTTCCCTTCCCTCTGACAGAGCTCTCACTGCTGAAGCCCTTGGCAGTGTGCAACCCACCACCCCCTAAGCCCTCCCCAACCACGCCTGGCACCTATGTGCAAAGGCAAGGCAGGATTGGAGCTGAGGCAAGGAAGGCACCAGTGGCGTCTCCCAGGCTCGCTCAGACAGCTCCTTCCTGGGGAGGGAGCCTAAAAGCAAGGCAAGTCTGGGCAAGGCGAGCCCCCCGGCCGAGCAGCCTCGCGCCAGAAACTCTGCCAGATCGGGGCTCTGAGCAGAGCTAGAGCTCTGCCGTACTGGAGGCGCACTTAGCTCCGTGCAAGCAGGGCTTTCCTCTTGACTGGGCTGGCTGCCTCCTCTTCTCCCGAGGAGGCTCGCTACACTGCTGGCTGTGCTCTCGCCTATCAGGCGGGCGCGCAGGGCTCCTCCAGCAGGTCTTGCCTCAGGGGCTGCTTCCCTGAGTTGAGGCTGTGGGCGGGAACCCAGACACGCAGGATAAGGCCCCAACCACCTGCACATGTCTCTGCTGGGAGGAGAGTGCTAGGGAACCTACGTCTCTCACACACTTTCTAGGCCCACGGAGTCAGCCTCTGGGAGTGTGGGGATGCAAAACCCAGCCAGGGGCCTTGGAACCTGGTGCTCTCCGTGCGGAGCTTTGTCTGGGCGGCCAAGGAACCGCTGAAGGAGCCCTGCTGTTGCCCTTCGCTTCCCTCTGACAGAGCTTTCACTGCTGGAGCCCTTGGCAGTGTGCAACCCACCAGCCCCTAAGCCCTCCTCAAGGACGCTGGACCTAAGTGCAAAGGCAAGGCAGGGGTAGAGCTGAAGGCCAGGAAGGCGCCAGTGGCGTTTCCGAGCCTCACACAGCCTGCTCCTTCCTGGGGAGGGAGCCTTAAAGCAAGGCAAGTCTGCGCAAGGCTCGCCTATGGCAGAGCATCTTGGTGCCAGGAACTCTGCCAGATCGGGCCTCTGAACAGAGCTAGAGATCTGCCGTACTGGAGTCGCACTTAGCTTCGTGTAAGCAGGGATTTCAGCTTGACGGGGACTTGCTGCCTCCTCTTCCCCGAGGAGGCTCGCTTCCCTGCTGGCTGTGCACTCGCCTATCAGGCGGGGGCGCAGGGCTCCTCCAGCAGGTCTTGCCTCAGGGGCTGCTTCCCCTGAGTTGGGGCTGTGGGCAGGAACGACAGGATCAGGCCCCAAACACCTGCACATGTCTCTGCTGGGGAGGAGAGTGCTAGGGAACCTACGTCTGTCATACACTTTCTGGCACCCAAGGAATCAGCCTCCGTGTGTGTGCGGGGCTGAAAACCCCAGCCAGGGGCCCTGGGAGCCTGGTGCTCTCCGTGTGGCGCTGAATCTGGGCGGCCAAGCAACCGCTGGAGGAGCCCTGCAGTTGCCCTTCCCTTCCCTCTGACAGAATTCTCACTGCTGGAGCCCTTGGCAGTGTGCAACCCACCAGCCCCTAAGCTCTCCTTAAGGAGGACTGGGACCTAAGTGCAAAGGCAAGGCAGGATTGGAGCTGAGGCAAGAAAGGCGCCAGTGGCGACTCCCAGGCTCCTGCTGCCTGCTCCTTCCTGGAGAGGCAGCCTAAAAGCAAGGCAAGTCTGGGCAAGGCTAGCCCCCGGCAGAGCAGCCTCGCGCCAGGAACTCTGCCAGATCGGGGCTCTGAGCAGAGCTAGAGCTCTGCCGTACTGGAGGCGCACTTAGCTCCGTGCAAGCAGGGCTTTCAACTTGACGGGCTGGCTGCCTCCTCTTCCCCGAGGAGGCTCGCTTCCCTGCTGGCTGTGCACTCGCCTATCAGGCGGGGGCGCAGGGCTCCTCCAGCAGGTCTTGCCTCAGG
Organism: Capra hircus; assembly: GCF_001704415.2. Classification (NCBI taxonomy): domain Eukaryota; kingdom Metazoa; phylum Chordata; class Mammalia; order Artiodactyla; family Bovidae; genus Capra; species Capra hircus. The sequence goes on from NW_017197887.1 coordinate 7,137, forward strand.
GGCTGCTTCCCCTGAGTTGGGGCTGTGGGCAGGAACCCAGACACGCAGGATCAGGCCCCAACCACCTGCACATGTCTCTGCTGGGGAGGAGAGTGCTAGGGAACCTACGTCTGTCATACACTTTCTGGCACCCAAGGAATCAGCCTCCGTGTGTGCGGGGGCTGAAAACCCAGCCAGGGGCCCTGGGAGCCTGGTGCTCTCCGTGCGGCGCTGATTCTGGGCGCCTAGAACCGCTGGAGGAGCCCTGCAGTTGCCCTTCCTTCCCTCTGACAGAGCTCTCACTGCTGAGCCCTTGGCAGTGTGCAACCCACCACCCCTAAGCCTCCCCAACGACGCTGGCACCTATGTGCAAAGGCAAGGCAGGATTGGAGCTGAGGCAAGGAAGGCCAAGTGGCGTCTCCCAGGCTCGCTCAGCAGCTCCTTCCTGGGAGGGAGCCTAAAAGCAAGGCAAGTCTGGGCAAGGCGAGCCCCCCGGCCGAGCAGCCTCGCGCCAGAAACTCTGCCAGATCGGGGCTCTGAGCAGAGCTAGAGCTCTGCCGTACTGGAGGCCACTTAGCTCCGTGCAAGCAGGGCTTTCCTCTTGACTGGGCTCGGCTGCCTCCTCTTCTCCCGAGGAGGCTCGCTTACTGCTGGCTGTGCTCTCGCCTATCAGGCGGGCGCGCAGGGCTCCTCCAGCAGGTCTTGCCTCAGGGGCTGCTTCCCCCCTGAGTTGGCTGGCTGGGCGGGAACCCAGACACGCAGGATAAGGCCCAACCACC
>NW_017197888.1:0-7894 GCF_001704415.2 Capra hircus
AGACGAGGACTGACTCCCCTGGGGAGACTCCAGAATACCCAAGATCCATGTCAGCACTGGAGAGGTTCCTCAGTTCCGGGCAGTGACTCCACACAAGGTCTTAGGCCCCGGCATCGACGGGAGAGGAATCCCGAGAGGGGCCCAAGCAACTCCATGGGGACTGGCCTTTCCTGAGGCCACCAGAGCGGTCCCTGAGGTCCCCGTCGTAAGTCGAGAGCACCTGCCGCAACTCGAGAAAATCCAGGAGGTTCTCCCCTCCAGGCGAGATGAGGCCATTTCCGCTGAGGCGTCTCAGGCTAATCACACCTAACATCTGGAACTTCCAAAGGGTCTTCACACCCTTGCTGCACTCAAGAAGTTCGACATACCCGTCTCCACTCGAGAGGAAGCACGAGAGTCCCGCCCACATCCAGAGGAGCCCCGTTTCCGCCTCCTAGCTCGAGAGGAGGGATCCTTTCCTGCGTGGTCGGGAAAGAATTCCCCGGAGTTCCCTTCGCATCTCAAGAGGAGGCACTCTCCACAGGAAAGGCGAGAGAACTCCAGTCGTGCCATTCCCAGAGTCCCCCCAGATGTCTCAGTCCATTCCAGGAAACCTGTTTTCCCTGCACTGCCCTCGACTTTCAAGCCAAGGATGGACTCACACCATGGTGGCACGTGGGACAGCCCTGTGGGAAAGCCTCGTGTGAGAGCCTCGTGGGAAAGTCTCCAGGGAAAGCCACAGATCCGTTGATCCACGCGAAGGGAAGCGTGACACTGCTGCTACAGATCGGGAAGAAAGCGCACGTGCATGCTCCCACTCGAGATGACGACCGACTCCATTGAGGAACTCCAGAAGTACCCCAAGATCCATGTCAGCACTGGAGAGGAGTCCTCAGGTTCCGGCACCGACTCCACGCAAGGTCTTAGGCCCCGGCATCGACGGGAGAGGAATCCCGAGAGGCCCACGAGCAACTCGCATGGGGACTGGCCTTTCCTGAGGCCACCAGAGCGGGTCCCTGAAGTCCCGTCGTAAGTCTAGAGTACCTGCCGCAACTCAAGAAAATCCAGGAGGTTCTCCCCTCCAGGCGAGATGAGGCCCATTTCCGCTGAGGCATCTCGAGGCTAATCACACCTAACCTCTGGAAATTCCAAAGGATCCTTCACACCCTTGCTGCAACTCAAGAAGTTCCCGACATACCTGTCTCCACTCGAGAGGAAGCACGAGAGTTCTGCCCACATCCAGAGTTGCCCCGTTTCCGCCTCCTAGCTCGAGAGGAGGGATCCTTTCCCTGCGTGGTCGGGAAAGAATTCCCAGCGTTCCTTTGCATCTCAAGAGGAGGCCTCTCCACAGGAAAGGCGAGAGGAAATCCAGGGTCGTGCCACCATTTCCCAGAGTCCCCCAGATGACTCAGTCCATTCCAGGGAAACCTGATTTTCGTGTACTGCCTCGACTTTCAAGCCGAGGATAGACTCACACCACGGTGGCACGTGGGACAGCCCTGTGGGAAAGCCTCGTGGAAAGCCTCGTGGGAAAGGCCTCGAGGAAAGCCACAGATCCCTTGTCCACGCAAAGGGAAGCGCACTGCTGCCACAGCTCGGGAGGAAAGCGCACGTGCATGCCCCCACTCGAGACGACGAGGACTGACTCCCCTAGGGAGACTCCAGAATACCCCCAAGATCCATGTCAGCACTGGAGAGAAATCCTCAGTACCGGCACCGACTCCACAAAAGATCTTAGGCCCCTGGATCGACGGGAGAGGAATCCTGAGAGGCCCCCGAGCAACTCTCATGGGACTGGCCTTCCCTGAGGCCAACAGAGCGGGTCCCTGAGGTCCCCGTCGTAAGTCGAGAGATCCTGCCGCAACTCGAAAAAATCCAGGAGGTTCTCCCCTCCAGGCGAGATGAGGCCCATTTCCGCTTAGCGTCTCGAGGCTAATCACACCTAACCTCTGGAACTTCCAAAGTGGTCTTTCACACCCTTACTGCAACTCAGTAAGTTCCCCGACATACCCGTCTCCACTCGAGAGGAAGCACGAGAGTTCCGCCCATATCCAGAGGAGCCCCGTTTCCACCTCCTAGCTCGAGAGGAGAATCCTTTCCCTGCTTGCTCGGGAAAGAATTCCCGGCGTTTCTGTCGCATCTCAAAGGAGGCGCTCTCCACAGGAAAGGCGAGAGGAACTCCAGAGTCGTGCCACCATTCCCAGAGTCCCCCAGATGTCTCAGTCCATTCCAGGGAAACCTGTTTTCCCTGCACTGCCTCGACTTTCAAGCTGAGGATCGACTCACACACGGTGGCACGTGGACAGCCTGTGGGAAAGCCTCGTGGGAAAGCCTCGTGGGAAAGCCAAAGCCTCGTGGAAATCCTCCGAAAGCCACAGATCCACTGATCCACACGAAGGGAAGAGCGACTCTGCTGCTACAGCTCGGGAGGAAAGCGCAGTTGCATGCCCCCACTCGAGACGAGGACTGACTCCCCTGGGAGACTCCAGAAGAACCCCAAGATCCATGTCAGCACTGGAGAGGAATCCTCAGGTTCTGCACCGACTCCACACAAGGTCTTAGGCCCCGGCATTGACGGGAGAGGAATCCCGAGAGGCCCCCGTGCAACTCGCATGGGGACTGGCCTTTCCTGAGGCCAACAGAGCGGGTCCCTGAGTCCCCCGTCGTAAGTCGAGAGCACCTGCCGCAACTTGAGAAAATCCAGGAGATTCCCCCTCCAGGCGATATGAGGCCCATTTGTGCTGAGGCGTCTCGAGACTAATCAGAGCCTAACCTCTGGAAATCCAAAGGGTCCTTCACACCCTTGCTGCAACTCAAGAAGTTCCCTGACTTACCCGTCTCCACTCGAGAGGAAGCACGAGTCCCGCCCACATCCAGAGGAGCCCCGTTTCCGCCTCCTAGCTCGAGAGGAGGGATCCTTTCCCTGCGTGATCAGGAAAGAATTCCTGGCCTTCCCGTCGCAACTCAAGAGGAGGCGCTCTCCATAGGAAAGGCGAGAGGAACTCCAGGGTCGTGCCTCCATTCCCAGAGTCCCCCAGATGTCTCAGTCCATTCCAGGGAAACCTGTTTTCCCTGCACTGCCTCGACTTTCAAGCCGAGGATCGACTCACACCACGGTGGCACGTGGACAGCCCTGTGGGAAAGCCTCGTGGGAAAGCCTCGTGGGAAAGCCTCGTGGAAAGCCTCGAGGAAAGCCACAGATCCCCTGATCCACTCGAATGTAAGAGCGACACTGCTGCTACAGCTCGGGAGGAAAGCGTAGTTGCATGCCCCCACACGAGACGAGGACTGACTCCCCTGCGGAGACTCCAGAAGAACCCCAGATCCATGTCGGCACTGGAGAGGAATCCTCAGGTTCCAGCACCGACTCCACACAAGGTCTTAGGCCCCGGCATCGATGGGAGAGGAATCCCGAGAGGCCCCCGAGCAACTCGCATGGGGACTGGCCTTTCCTGAGGCTACCAGATCGGGTCCCTGAAGTCCCCGTCGTAAGTCGAGAGCACGTGCCACAACTCGAGAAAATCCAGGAGGTTATCCCTCCAGGCGAGATGAGGCCATTTCCGCTGAGGCGTCTCGAGGCTAATCACATCTAACATCTGGAACTTCCAAAGGGTCCTTCACACCCTTGCTGCAACTCAAATAGTTCCCCGACATACCAGGCTCCACTCAAGAGGAAGCACGAGAGTCCCGCCCACATCCAGAGAGCCCCGTTTCCGCCTCCTAGCTCGAGAGTAGGGATCCTTTCCCTGCGTGGTCGGGAAGAATTCCCGTTCCCGCAACTCAAGAGGAGGCGCTCTCCACAGGAAAGGCGAGAGGAACTCCAGGGTCGTGCCACCATTCCCAGAGTCCCCCAGATGTCTCAGTCCATTCCAGGGAAACCTGTTTCCCCTGCACTGCTCGACTTTCAAGCCGAGGATCGACTCACACCACGGTGGCACGTGGGACAGCCCTGTGGGAAAGCCTCGTGGAGCGTGGAAAGCCTCGAGGAAAGCCACAGATCCCTTGATCCACGCGAAGGAAGCGTGACACTGCTGCTACAGCTCGGGAGGAAAGGGCACGTGCATGACCCCACTCGAGACGAGGACTGACTCCCCTGGGAAGACTCCAGAAGTACCCAAGATCCATGTCAGCACTGGAGAGGAATCCTCAGGTTCTGCCACGACTCCACACAAGATCTTAGGCCCCGGCATTGACGGGAGAGGAATCCGAGAGGCCCCCGTGCAACTCGCATGGGGACTGGCCTTTCCGGAGGCCAACAGAGCGGGTCCCTGAGGTCCCCGTCGTAAGTCGAGAGCACCTGCCGAAAATCGAGAAAATCCAGGAGATTCACCCTCCAGGCGATATGAGGCCCATTTGTGCTGAGGCGTCTCGAGGCTAATCACACCTAACCTCTGGAACTTCCAAAGGGTCCTTCACACCCTTGCTGCAACTCATGAAGTTCCCTGACTTACCCGTCTACACTCGAGAGGAAGTACGAGAGTCCCGCCAACATCCAGAGGAGACCCGTTTCTGCCTCCTAGCTCAAGAGGGGGATCCTTTCCCTGCGTGGTCGGGAAAGAATCCCGGCGTCCTGTTGCATCTCAAGAGAGGCGCTCTCCACAGGAAAGGCGAGAGGAGCTCCAGGCTCGTGCCACCATTCCGAGTCTCCCAGATGTATCAGTCTATTCCAGAGAAGCGAGTTTTCCCTGCACAGCCTCGACTTTCAAGCCGAGGATCAACTCACACCACGGTGGCACGTGGGACAGCCCTGTGGGAAAGCCTCGTGGGAAAGCCTCGTGGGAAAGCCTCGAGGGAAAGACACAGATCCCTTGATCCACGGGAAGGGAAGCGTGACACTGCTGCTACAGCTCGAAGGAAAGAGCACGTGCATGCCCCACTCTAGACGAGGACTGACTCCCCTGGGGAGACTACAGAAGTACCCCAAGATCCATGTCCGCACTGGAGAGGAATCCTCAGGTTCCGGCAGTGACTCCACACAAGGTCTTAGGCCCCAGCATCGACGGGAGAGGAATCCCGAGGGCCCCCGAGCAACTCCATGAGGACTGGCCTTTCCTGAGGCCAGCAGAGCGGGTCCCTGAAGTCCCCGTCGTAAGTCGAGAGCACCTGCCGCAACTCGAGAAAATCCAGGAGGTTCGACCCTCCAGGCGAGATGAGGCCCATTTCCGCTGAGGCGTCTCAAGGCTAATCACACCTAACATCTGGAACTTCCAAAGGGTCCTTCACACCCTTGCTGCACCTCAGAAGTTCCCGACATACCCGTCTCCACTCGAGAGGAAGCACGAGAGTCCCGCCAAATCCAGAGGAGCCCCGTTTCCGCCTCCTAGCTCGAGAGGAGGGATCCTTTCCCTGCGTGGTCGGGAAAGAATTCCCGGCGTTCCCTCGCATCTCAAGAGGAGGCGCTCTCCACAGGAAAGGCGAGAGGAACTCCAGGTCGTGCCACCATTCCCAGAGTCCCCCAGATATCTCAGTCATTCCAGGGAAACCTGTTTCCCCTGCACTGCCTCGACTTTCAAGCCGAGGATCGACTCACACCACGGTGGCACGTGGGACAGCCCTGTGGGAAAGCCTCGTGGGAAAAGCTCGTGAAAGAAAAACCACAGATCCCCTGATCCACACGAAGGGAAGAGTGACTCTGCTGCTACAGCTCGGGGAAAGCGCAGTTGCATGCCCCCACTCGAGACGAGGACTGACTCCCCTGGGGAGACTCCAGAAGAACCCCAAGATCCATGTCAGCACTGGAGAGGAATCCTCAGTTCCGCACCGACTCCACACAAGGTCTTAGGCCCCGGCATTGACGGGAGAGGAATCCCGAGAGGCCCCCCGTGCAACTCGCATGGGGACTGGCCTTTCCTGAGGCCAACAGAGCGGGTCCCTGAGTTCCCCGTCGTAAGTCGAGAGCACCTGCCGCAACTCGAGAAAATCCAGGAGATTCCCCCTCCAGGCGATATGAGGCCCATTTGTGCTGAGGCGTCTCGAGACTAATCAGAGCTAACCTCTGGACCATCCAAAGGGTCCTTCACACCCTTGCTGCAACTCAAGAAGTTCCCTGACTTACCCGTCCACTCGAGAGGAAGCACGAGAGTCCCGCCCACATCCAGAGGAGCCCCGTTTCCGCCTCCTAGCTCGAGAGGAGGGATCCTTTCCCTGCGTGATCGGGAGAGAATTCCTGGCCTTCCGTCGCAAACTCAAGAGGAGGCGCTCTCCACAGGAAAGGCGAGAGGAACTCCAGGGTCGTGCCTCCATTCCCAGAGTCCCCCAGATGTCTCAGTCCATTCCAGGGAAACCTGTTTTCCCTGCACTGCCTCGACTTTCAAGCCGAGGATCGACTCACACCACGGTGGCACGGGACTGCCCTGTGTGAAAGCCTCGTGGGAAGCCTGTGGAAAAGCCTCGTGGGAAAGCCTCGAGCGAATGCCACAGATCCCCTGATCCACTCGAATGTAAGAGCGACACTGCTGCTACAGCTCGGAGGAAAGCGTAGTGCATGCCCCCACACGAGACGAGGACTGACTCCCCTGCGGAGACTCCAGAAGAACCCCAAGATCCATGTCGGCACTGGAGAGGAATCCTCAGGTTCCAGCACCGACTCCACACAAGGTCTTAGGCCCCGGCATCGATGGGAGAGGAATCCCGAGAGGCCCCTGAGCAACTCGCATGGGGACTGGCCTTTCCTGAGGGCTACCAGATCGGGTCCCTGAAGTCCCGTCGTAAAGTCGAAGGCACGTGCCACAACTCGAGAAAATCCAGGAGGTTATCCCTCCAGGCGAGATGAGGCTCATTTCCGCTGAGGCGTCTCGAGGCTAATCACATCTAACATCTGGAACTTCCAAAGGGTCCTTCACACCCTTGCTGCAACTCAAATAGTTCCCCGACATACCCGGCTCCACTCAAGAGGAAGCACGAGAGTCCCGCCCACATCCAGAAGAGCCCCGTTTCCGCCTCCTAGCTCGAGAGTAGGGATCCTTTCCCTGCGTGGTCGGGAAAGAATTCCCGGCGTTCCCGTCGCAACTCAAGAGGAGGCGCTCTCCACAGGAAAGGCGAGAGGAACTCCAGGGTCGTGCCACCATTCCCAGAGTCCCCCAGATATCTCAGTCCATTCCAGGGAAACCTGTTTCCCCTGCACTGCCTCGACTTTCAAGCCGAGGATCGACTCACACACCACGGTGGCACGTGGGACAGCCCTGTGGGAAAGCCTCGTGGGAAAGCCTCGTGGGAAAGCCTCGAGGGAAAGCCACAGATCCCTTGATCCACGCGAAGGGAAGCGTGACACTGCTGCTACAGCTCGGAGGAAAGGCACGTGCATGCCCCACTCGAGACGAGGACTGACTCCCCTGGGAACTCTCAGAAGTACCCCAAGATCCATGTCAGCACTGGAGAGGAATCCTCAGGTTCTGCCACCGACTCCACACAAGGTCTTAGGCCCGGCATTGACGGGAGAGGAATCCCGAGAGGCCCCCGTGCAACTCGCATGGGGACTGGCCTTTCCGGAGGCCAACAGAGCGGGTCCCTGAGGTCCCCGTCGTAAGTCGAGAGCACCTGCCGAAAATCGAGAAATCCAGGAGATTCCCCCCTCCAGGCGATATGAGGCCCATTTGTGCTGAGGCGTCTCGAGGCTAATCACACCTAACCTCTGGAACTTCCAAAGGGTCCTTCACACCCTTGCTGCAACTCATGAAGTTCCCTGACTTACCCGTCTACACTCGAGAGGAAGTACGAGAGTCCGCCACATCCAGAGAGACCCCGTTTCTGCCCCTTAGCTCAAGAGGGGGGATCCTTTCCCTGCGTGGTCGGGAAAGAATTCCCGGCGATTCCTGTTGCATCTCAAGAGAGGCGCTCTCCACAGGAAAGGCGAGAGGAACTCCAGGCTCGTGCCACCATTCCAGAGTCTCCCAGATGTATCAGTCTATCCAGAGAA
>NW_017197889.1:0-7894 GCF_001704415.2 Capra hircus
AGGCATGTCATGCTTCCCGTCGAATGGATCAAGGGATCTGTGGCTTTCCCTCGGGCTTTCCACGAGGCTTTCCCACGCGGCTTTCCGACAGGGCTGTCCACGTGGTGTGAGTCGATCCTCAAAGTCGAGGCAGTGCAGGGAAAACAGGTTTCCCTGGAATGGACTGAGACATCTGGGGGACTCAGGGAATGGTGGCACCACCCTGGAGTTCCTCTCCTTTCCTGTGGAGATCGCCTCCTCTTGACATATGACGGGAACGCCGGGAAATCTTTCCTGACCACGCAGGAAAATCGAGCTAGGAGGCAGAAACGGGGCTCCTCTAGGTTTGGGCGGGACTCTCGTGCTTCCTCTCGAGTGGAGACGGGTATGTCGGGGAACTTCTTGAGTTGGAAGGACCCTATGGAAGTTCCAGAGGTTAGGTGTGATTAGCCTCGTGACGCCTCAGCGGAAATGGGGCCTCATCTCGTCTGGAGGGGAGAACCTCCTGGATTTTCGAGTTGCTTTACGGCGGGACCTCAGGGACCCGCTCTGGTGGCCTCAGGAAAGGCCAGTCCCCATGCGAGTTCTCTGGGGCCTCTCGGGATTCCTCTCCGTGCTGGGACCTAAGACCTGTTGTGGTGCCGGAACCTGAGGATTCCTCTCCAGTGCTGACATGGATCTTGGGTACTTCTGGAGTCTCCCCAGGGGAGTAAGTCCTCGTCTCGAGTGGGGCATGCACGTGCGCTTTCCCCCAGCTGTAGCAGCAGTGTCTCTCTTCCGCGTGGTTCAAGGTATCTGTGGCTTTCCCTTGAGGCTTTCCCACGAGGCTTTCCCACAGGGCTGTCCCACGTGCCACCGTGGTGTGAGTCGATCCTCGCTTGAAAGTCGAGGCAGTGAAGGGAAAACAGGTTTCCCTGGAATGGACTGAGACATCTGGGGGACTCTGGGAATGGGGGCACGACCCTGGATTTCCTCTCGCCTTTCCTTTGGAGAGAGCCTCCTCTTGAGATGCGACGGGAACGCCGGGAATTCTTTCCCGACCACGCAGGGAAAGGATTCCTCCTCTCGAGCTAGGAGGCGGAAGCGGGACCCCTCTGGTTGTGGGCGGGACTCTCGTGCTTCCTCTCGAGTGGAGACGGGTATGTCGGCGAAATTCTTGAGTTGCAGCAAGGGTGTGAAGGACCCTTTGGAAGTTCCAGAGGTTAGGTGTGATTAGCCTCAAGACGCCTCAGCGGAAATGGGCCTCATCTCGCCTGGAGGGGAGAACCTCCTGGATTTTCTCGAGTTGCGGCAGGTGCTCTCGACTTACGACGGGGAAATCAGGGACCCGCTCTGGTGGCCTCAGGAAAGGCCAGTCCCCATGCGAGTTTTTCTGGGGCCTCTCGGGATTCCTCTCCCGTCGACCCCGGGGCCTAAGACCTTGTGTGATGTCCGTGCCGGAACCTGAGGATTCCTCTCCAGTGCTGACATGGATCTTGGGGTACTTCTGGAGTCTCCCAAGGGGAATCAGTCCTCGTCTCGTTTTGGGCAGCACGTGCCCTTTCCTCCCGAGTGGTAGCAGCAGTGTCACGCCTCCCTTCGCGTGGATCAAGGGATCTGTGGCTTTCCCTCAAGGCTTTCCCACGAGGCTTTCCCACGAGTCTTTCCCACAGGGCTGTCCCACGTGCCACCGTGGTGTGAGTCGATCTTGGGCTTGAAAGTCGAGGCAGTGCAGGGAAAACAGGTTTCCCTGGAATGGACTAAGACATCTGGGGGACTCTAGGAGTGGTGGCACGACCCTGGAGTTCCTCTGCCTTTCCTGTGGAGAGCGCCGCGTATTGAGATGGGACGGGAATGCCGGGAATTCTTTCCCGACCACGCAGGGAAAGGATCCCCCCACTCGAGCTAGGAGGCGGAAACGGGGCTCATCTGGATTTGGGCGGGACTCTCGTGCTTCCTCTCGAGTGGAGACGGGTATGTCGGGGAACTTCTTGAGTTGCAGCAAGGGTGTGAAGGAACCTTTGGAAGTTCCAGAGGTTAGGTGTGATTAGCATCAGGACGCCTCAGCGGAAATGGGCCTCATCTCGCCTGGAGGGGAGAACCTCCTGGATTTTCTCGAGTTGCAGCAGGTGCTCTCGACTTACGACAGGGAATTCAGAGACCCGCTCTGGTGGCCCTAGGAAAGGACAGTCCCCTTGCGAGTTGCTCGGGAGCCTCTCGGGATTCCTCTCCCGTCGATGCAGGGCCTAATACCTTGTTTGGAGTCAGTGCGGGAACCTGAGGATTCCTCTCCAATGCTGACATGGATCTTGGGAACTTCTGGAGTCGCCCCAGGGGAGTCAGTCCTCGTCTCGAGTCGGGACATGCACGTTCGGTTTCCTCCCCAGCTCTAGCAGCAGTGTCATGCTACCCGTCGAGTGGATAATGGGATCAGTGGCTTTCCCTCGAGGATTTTCCAAAGGGCTGTCCCACGTGCCACCGTGGTGTGAGCCGATCCTCGGCTTGAAAGTCGAGGCAGTGCAGGGAAAACAGGTTTCCCTGGAATGGAGAGAGACAACTTGGGCACTCTGGGAATGGTGGGACGACTGTAGAATTCCTCTCGCCTTTCCTGTGGAGAGCGCCTCCTCTTGAGATGCGACGGGAACGCCGTGAATTCTTTCCCGAACACGCAGGGAAACGATCCCTCCACTCGAGCTAGGAGGCGGAACCGGGCTCCTCTGAATGTGGGCGCGACTCTCGTGCTTCCTCCTCGAGTGGAGATTGGTTTGTCGGGGAACTTCTTGAGTTGCAGCAATGGTGTGAATTACCCTTAGTAGGTTCCAGAGGTTAGGTGTGATGAGCCTCGGGACACTTCAGCGTAATTGGGCCTCATCTTGCCTGGAGGGGAGAACCTCCTGGATTTTCTCGTGTTGGGGCAGCTGTTCTCGACTTACGAAGGGGACATCAGGGACCCGCTCTGGTGGCCTCAGGAAAGGCCAGTCCCAATGCGAGTAGCTCGAAGGACTCTCGGGATTCCTCTCCCGTCGATTCCGGGTGCCTAAGACCTTGTGTGGAGTCGGTGCCGTAACCTGAGGATTCCTCTCCACTGTGAAACGGATCTTGGGGTAATTCTAGAGTCTCCCCAGGGGACTCAGTCCTCGTCTCGAGTGGGGCATGCACGTGCGATTTCCTGCCGAGATGGAGCAGCATTGTCATGCTTCCCGTCGAATGGATCAAGGGATCTGTGGCTTTCCCTCGAGGCTTTCCCACGAGGCTTTCCCACGAGGCTTTCCCACGCGGCTTTCCGACAGGGCTGTCCCACGTGCCACCGTGGTGTGAGTCGATCCTCGGCTTGAAAGTCGAGGCAGTGCAGGGAAAACAGGTTTCCCTGGAATGGACTGAGACATCTGGGGGACTCAGGGAATGGTGGCACCACCCTGGAGTTCCTCTCCTTTCCTGTGGAGATCGCCTCCTCTTGACATATGACGGGAACGCCGGGAAATCTTTCCTGACCACGCAGGGAAAGGATCCCTCCTCTCGAGCTAGGAGGCAGAAACGGGGCTCCTCTAGGTTTGGGCGGGACTCTCGTGCTTCCTCTCGAGTGGAGACGGGTATGTCGGGGAACTTCTTGAGTTGCAGCAAGGGTGTGAAGGACCCTATGGAAGTTCCAGAGGTTAGGTGTGATTAGCCTCGTGACGCCTCAGCGGAAATGGGCCTCATCTCGTCTGGAGGGGAGAACCTCCTGGATTTTCTCGAGTTGCAGCAGGTGCTCTCGACTTACGGCGGGGACCTCAGGGACCCGCTCTGGTGGCCTCAGGAAAGGCCAGTCCCCATGCGAGTTCTCTGGGGCCTCTCGGGATTCCTCTCCCGTCGATGCTGGGACCTAAGACCTGTTGTGGAGTCGGTGCCGGAACCTGAGGATTCCTCTCCAGTGCTGACATGGATCTTGGGGTACTTCTGGAGTCTCCCCAGGGGAGTAAGTCCTCGTCTCGAGTGGGGCATGCACGTGCGCTTTCCCCCCGAGCTGTAGCAGCAGTGTCTCTCTTCCCTTCGCGTGGTTCAAGGTATCTGTGGCTTTCCCTTGAGGCTTTCCCACGAGGCTTTCCCACAGGGCTGTCCCACGTGCCACCGTGGTGTGAGTCGATCCTCGGCTTGAAAGTCGAGGCAGTGAAGGGAAAACAGGTTTCCCTGGAATGGACTGAGACATCTGGGGGACTCTGGGAATGGGGGCACGACCCTGGATTTCCTCTCGCCTTTCCTTTGGAGAGAGCCTCCTCTTGAGATGCGACGGGAACGCCGGGAATTCTTTCCCCGACCACGCAGGGAAAGGATTCCTCCTCTCGAGCTAGGAGGCGGAAGCGGGACCCCTCTGGTTGTGGGCGGGACTCTCGTGCTTCCTCTCGAGTGGAGACGGGTATGTCGGCGAAATTCTTGAGTTGCAGCAAGGGTGTGAAGGACCCTTTGGAAGTTCCAGAGGTTAGGTGTGATTAGCCTCAAGACGCCTCAGCGGAAATGGGCCTCATCTCGCCTGGAGGGGAGAACCTCCTGGATTTTCTCGAGTTGCGGCAGGTGCTCTCGACTTACGACGGGGAAATCAGGGACCCGCTCTGGTGGCCTCAGGAAAGGCCAGTCCCCATGCGAGTTTTTCTGGGGCCTCTCGGGATTCCTCTCCCGTCGACCCCGGGCCTAAGACCTTGTGTGATGTCCGTGCCGGAACCTGAGGATTCCTCTCCAGTGCTGACATGGATCTTGGGGTACTTCTGGAGTCTCCCAAGGGGAATCAGTCCTCGTCTCGTTTTGGGCAGCACGTGCCCTTTCCTCCCGAGTGGTAGCAGCAGTGTCACGCCTCCCTTCGCGTGGATCAAGGGATCTGTGGCTTTCCCTCAAGGCTTTCCCACGAGGCTTTCCCACGAGTCTTTCCCACAGGGCTGTCCCACGTGCCACCGTGGTGTGAGTCGATCTTGGGCTTGAAAGTCGAGGCAGTGCAGGGAAAACAGGTTTCCCTGGAATGGACTAAGACATCTGGGGGACTCTAGGAGTGGTGGCACGACCCTGGAGTTCCTCTGCCTTTCCTGTGGAGAGCGCCGCGTATTGAGATGGGACGGGAATGCCGGGAATTCTTTCCCGACCACGCAGGGAAAGGATCCCCCACTCGAGCTAGGAGGCGGAAACGGGGCTCATCTGGATTTGGGCGGGACTCTCGTGCTTCCTCTCGAGTGGAGACGGGTATGTCGGGGAACTTCTTGAGTTGCAGCAAGGGTGTGAAGGAACCTTTGGAAGTTCCAGAGGTTAGGTGTGATTAGCATCAGGACGCCTCAGCGGAAATGGGCCTCATCTCGCCTGGAGGGGAGAACCTCCTGGATTTTCTCGAGTTGCAGCAGGTGCTCTCGACTTACGACAGGGAATTCAGAGACCCGCTCTGGTGGCCCTAGGAAAGGACAGTCCCCTTGCGAGTTGCTCGGGAGCCTCTCGGGATTCCTCTCCCGTCGATGCCAGGGCCTAATACCTTGTTTGGAGTCAGTGCGGGAACCTGAGGATTCCTCTCCAATGCTGACATGGATCTTGGGAACTTCTGGAGTCGCCCAGGGGAGTCAGTCCTCGTCTCGAGTCGGGACATGCACGTTCGGTTTTCCTCCCCAGCTCTAGCAGCAGTGTCATGGCTACCCGTCGAGTGGATAATGGGATCAGTGGCTTTCCCTCGAGGATTTTCCAAGGGCTGTCCCACGTGCCACCGTGGTGTGAGCGATCCTCGGCTTGAAAGTCGAGGCAGTGCAGGGAAAACAGGTTTCCCTGGAATGGATAGAGACAACTTGGGCACTCTGGGAATGGTGGGACGACTGTAGAATTCCTCTCGCCTTTCCTGTGGAGAGCGCCTCCTCTTGAGATGCGACGGAACGCCGTGAATTCTTTCCCGAACACGGCAGGGAAACGATCCCTCCACTCGAGCTAGGAGGCGGAACCGGGGCTCCTCTGAATGTGGGCGCGACTCTCGTGCTTCCTCTCGAGTGGAGATTGGTTTGTCGGGGAACTTCTTGAGTTGCAGCAATGGTGTGAATTACCCTTAGTAGGTTCCAGAGGTTAGGTGTGATGAGCCTCGGGACACTTCAGCGTAATTGGGCCTCATCTTGCCTGGAGGGGAGAACCTCCTGGATTTTCTCGTGTTGGGGCAGCTGTTCTCGACTTACGAAGGGGACATCAGGGACCCGCTCTGGTGGCCTCAGGAAAGGCCAGTCCCAATGCGAGTAGCTCGAAGGACTCTCGGGATTCCTCTCCCGTCGATTCCGGTGCCTAAGACCTTGTGTGGAGTCGGTGCCGTAACCTGAGGATTCCTCTCCACTGTGAAACGGATCTTGGGGTAATTCTAGAGTCTCCCCAGGGGACTCAGTCCTCGTCTCGAGTGGGGGCATGCACGTGCGATTTCCTGCCGAGATGGAGCAGCATTGTCATGCTTCCCGTCGAATGGATCAAGGGATCTGTGGCTTTCCCTCGAGGCTTTCCCACGAGGCTTTCCCACGAGGCTTGCGGCTTTCCGACAGGGCTGTCCACGTGCCACCGTGGTGTGAGTCGATCCTCGGCTTGAAAGTCGAGGCAGTGCAGGGAAAACAGGTTTCCCTGGAATGGACTGAGACATCTGGGGGACTCAGGGAATGGTGGCACCACCCTGGAGTTCCTCTCCTTTCCTGTGGAGATCGCCTCCTCTTGACATATGACGGGAACGCCGGGAAATCTTTCCTGACCACGCAGGGAAAGGATCCCTCCTCTCGAGCTAGGAGGCAGAAACGGGGCTCCTCTAGGTTTGGGCGGGACTCTCGTGCTTCCTCTCGAGTGGAGACGGGTATGTCGGGGAACTTCTTGAGTTGCAGCAAGGGTGTGAAGGACCCTATGGAAGTTCCAGAGGTTAGGTGTGATTAGCCTCGTGACGCCTCAGCGGAAATGGGCCTCATCTCGTCTGGAGGGGAGAACCTCCTGGATTTTCTCGAGTTGCAGCAGGTGCTCTCGACTTACGGCGGGGACCTCAGGGACCCGCTCTGGTGGCCTCAGGAAAGGCCAGTCCCCATGCGAGTTCTCTGGGGCCTCTCGGGATTCCTCTCCCGTCGATGCTGGGACCTAAGACCTGTTGTGGAGTCGGTGCCGGAACCTGAGGATTCCTCTCCAGTGCTGACATGGATCTTGGGGTACTTCTGGAGTCTCCCCAGGGGAGTAAGTCCTCGTCTCGAGTGGGGCATGCACGTGCGCTTTCCCCCCGAGCTGTAGCAGCAGTGTCTCTCTTCCCTTCGCGTGGTTCAAGGTATCTGTGGCTTTCCCTTGAGGCTTTCCACGAGGCTTTCCCACAGGGCTGTCCCACGTGCCACCGTGGTGTGAGTCGATCCTCGGCTTGAAAGTCGAGGCAGTGAAGGGAAAACAGGTTTCCCTGGAATGGACTGAGACATCTGGGGGACTCTGGGAATGGGGGCACGACCCTGGATTTCCTCTCGCCTTTCCTTTGGAGAGAGCCTCCTCTTGAGATGCGACGGGAACGCCGGGAATTCTTTCCCGACACGCAGGGAAAGGATTCCTCCTCTCGAGCTAGGAGGCGGAAGCGGGACCCCTCTGGTTGTGGGCGGGACTCTCGTGCTTCCTCTCGAGTGGAGACGGGTATGTCGGCGAAATTCTTGAGTTGCAGCAAGGGTGTGAAGGACCCTTTGGAAGTTCCAGAGGTTAGGTGTGATTAGCCTCAAGACGCTCAGCGGAAATGGGCCTCATCTCGCCTGGAGGGGAGAAGGACTTACGACGGGGAAATCAGGGACCCCGCTCTGGTGGCCTCAGGAAAGGCCAGTCCCCATGCGAGTTTTTCTGGGGCCTCTCGGGATTCCTCTCCGTCGACCCCGGGGCCTAAGACCTTGTGTGATGTCCGTGCCGGAACCTGAGGATTCCTCTGGGCTCATCTTGCCTGGAGGGGAGAACCTCCTGGATTTTC
>NW_017197890.1:0-7894 GCF_001704415.2 Capra hircus
TGATGGCACGACCCTGGAGTTCCTCTCGCCTTTCATGTAGAGAGCGCCTCCTTTTGAGACAGAACTGAACACCGGGAATTTTTCCTGACCACGCAGGCAAACGATCCCTCCTCTAGAGCTATGAGGCGGAAACGGGTAACCTCTGGATGTGGACGGGACTCTCGTGCTTCCTCTCGAGTGGAGACGGGTATGTCGGGGAACTTCTTGAGTTGCAGCAAGGGTGTGAAGGACCCTTTGGAAATTTCAGAAGTTAGGTGTGATTAGACTCGAGACGCCTCAGTGGAAATGGGCCTCATTTCGCCTGAAGGGGAGAACCTCCTGGAATTTCTCGAGTTGCGGCAGGTGCTCTCGACTTAAGATTGGGAACTCAGGGACCCGGTCTGGTGGCCTCAGGAAAGGCCAGTCCCCTTGCGAGTTGTTCGGGGGCCTCTCGGGATTCCTCTCCCGTCGTTGCCGGGGCCTGAGACCTTGTGTGGAGTCTGTGCCGGAACCTGAGGATTCCCTCTCCGGTGCTGACATGGATCTTGGGTACTTCTGGAGTCTCCCAGGGGAGTCATTCCTCGTCGCGAGTGGGGACATGCACGTGGGTTTTCCTCCCGAGCTGTAGCAGCAGTGTCACGATTCCATTCGCGTGGATGCAGGGATCTTGGCTTTCTCTGGAGGCTTTCGCACGAGGCTTTCCCACAAGGCGTTCCCACATTGCAGTCCCACGTGGCACCGTGGTGTGATCGATCCTCGGCTTGAAAGTCGAGGCAGTGCAGGGAAAACTGGTTTCCCTGTTATGAACTGAGCTTCTGGGGGACTCTGGAATGGTGGCACGACCCTGGAGTTCCTCTGGCCTTTCCTGTGGAGAGTGCCTCCTCCTGAGATGCGACGGGAACGCCGGGAATTCTTTCCCTCCCACGCAGGGAAAGAATCCCTCCTCTGGAACTATGAAGCAGAAACGGGGGTCCTCTGTATGTAAGTGGGACTCTCGTGCTTCTTCTCGATTGGAAACGGGTATGTCGAGGAAATTCTTGAGTTGCAGCAAGGGTGTGAAGGACCCTTTGGAAGTTCCAGAGGTTAGGGGTGATTAGCCTCGAGACGCCTCAGCGGAAATGGGCCTCATATCGCCTGATGAGGAGAAACTCCTGGATTTTCTCGAGTTGCGGCAGGTGCTCTCGACTTACGACGGGGCCCTCAGGGACCCGCTGTGGTGGCCACAGGAAAGGCCAGTCCCCATGTGAGTTGCACTGGGGCCTCTTGGATTGTTCTCCCGTCGATGCCGGGCCTAAGACCTTGTGTGGATTCGGTGCCGGAACCTGAGGATTCCTCTCCAGTGCTGACATGGATCTTGGGGTACTTCTGGAGTCCCCTCAGTGGTGTCAGTCCTCGTCTCGAGTGGGCCTTGCACGTGAGCTTTCCTCCCGAGCTGAAGCAGCAGTGTCACGCTTCCCTTCGCGTGGATCAAGGGACCTGTGTCTTTCCCTCCAGGCTTTCCAACGAGGCTTTCCCACAGGGCTGTCCCTCGTGCCACCGTGTTGTGAGTCGATCCTCGGCTTGAAAGTCGAGGCAGTGCAGGGAAAACAGGTTTCCCTGGAATGGAGTGAGACATCTGGGGAACTCTGGGAATGTGGCAGGACCCTGGAGTTCCTCTCGCCTTTCCTGTGGAGAGCCTCCTCTTGAGATGTGACGGGAATGCCGGGAATTCTTTCCCGACCACGCAGTTAAAGGATCCCTGCTCTCGAGCTAGCAGGCGGAAACGGGGCTCCTCTGGATGTGGGCGGGACTCCTGTGCTTCCTCTCGAGTGTAGACGGGTATGTCGGGGAACTTCTTGAGTTGCAGCAAGGGTGTGAAGAACCCTTTGGAAGTTCCAGAGGTTAGGTTTGATTAGCCTCGAGACGTCTCAGCGGAAATGGGCCTCATCTCGCCTGGAGGGGAGAACCTCCTGGATTTTCTAGAGTTGCGGCAGGTGCTCTCGACTTACGACAGGGACCTCAGGGACCCGCTCTGGTGGCCTCCGGAAAGGCCAGTCCCCATGCGAGTTGCTCGGGGCCTCTGGGGATTCCCTTCAGTCGATGCCGGGACCTAAGATCTTGTGTGGAGTACGTGCCGGAACCTGAGCATTCTCCAGTGCTGACATGGATCTTGGGGTACTTCTGGAGTCTCCCCAGGGGAGTCAGTCGTCGTCTCGTGGGGGGGGCCACGTGCGCTTTCCTCCCGAGCTGAAGCAGCAGTGTCACGCTTCCCTTCGCGTGTATCAAGGGATCAGGGGCTTTCCCTCGAGGCTTTCCAACGAGGCTTTCCCACGAGGCTTTCCCACAGGGCTGTCCCACGTGCCACCGTGTTGTGAGTCGACCCTCGGCTTGAAAGTCGAGGCAGTGCAGGGAAAACAGGTTTCCCTGGAATGGAGTGAGACATCTGGGGAACTCTGGGAATGTGGCACGACCCTGGAGTTCCTCTCGCCTTTCCTGTGGAGAGCGCCTCCTCTTGAGATGTGACGGAAATGCCGGGAATTCATTCCCGACCACGCAGGTAAATGATCCCTCCTCTCGAGATAGCAGGCGGAAACGGGGCTCCTCTGGATGTGGGCGGGACTCTCGTGCTTCCTCTCGAGTGGAGACGGGTATGTCGGGGAACTTCTTGAGTTGCAGCAAGGGTGTGAAGGACCCTTTGGAAGTTCCAGATGTTAGATGTGATTAGCCTCGAGATGCCACAGGGGAAATGCGCCTCATCTCGCCTGGAGGGGAGAACCTCCTGGATTTTCTCGAGTTGCGGCAGGTGCTCTCGACTTACGACGGGGACCTCAGGGACCCGCTCTGGTGGCCTCAGGAAAGGCCAGTCCCCATGCGAGTTGCTCGGGGGCCTCTCGTGATTCCTCTCCCCTCGATGCCAGCGCCTAAGACCTTGTGTGGAGACGCTGCCGGAACCTGAGGATTCCTCTCCAGTGCAGAAATGGATCTTGGTGTACTTCTGGAGTCTCCCCAGGGGAGTCAGTCTTCGTCTCCAGTGGGGGCATGCACGTGCGCTTTCCTCCCGACCTGAAGCAGCAGTGTCACGCTTCCCTTCCCTTGGATCAATGGATCTGTGGCTTTCACTCAAGGCTTTCCCACAAAGCTTTCCCACGAGGCTTTCCAGCAGGGTTGTCCCACGTGCCACCGTGGTGTGAGTCGATCCTCGGCTTGAAAGTCGTGGCAGTGCAGGGAAAACAGGTTTCCCTGGAATGGACTGAAACTTCTGGGGGACTCTGGGAATGGTGATACGACCCTGGAGTTCCTCTCCCCTTTCCTGTGGAGAGCGCCTGCTCTTGAGATGCGACGGGAACGCCGGGAATTCTTTCCCGACCACGCAGGGAAAGGATCCCTCCTCTCGAGCTAGGAGGCAGAAACGGGGCTCCTCTGGATGTGGGCGGGGACTCTCGTGCTTCCTCTCGAGTGGAGACAGGTATGTCGGGGAACATCTTGAGTTGCAGAAAGGGTGTGTGAAGGACCCTTTGAAAGTTCCAGAGGTTAAGTGTGAATAGCCTCGAGACGCCTCAGCGGAAATGGGCCTCATCTCGTCTGGCGGGGAGAACCTCCTGGATTTTCTCGAGTTGCGGCAGGTGCTCTCGACTTACGACTCGGACCTCAGGGACCCGCTCTGGTGGCCTCAGGAAAGGCCAGTCCCCATGCCAGTTGCTCGGGGGCCTCTCGGGATTCCTCTCCCGTCGATGCTGGCGCCTAAGACCTTGTGTGGAGTCAGTGCTGGAACCTGACGAATCCTCTCCAGTGCTGACATGGATCTTGGGGTACTTCTGGAGTCTCCACAGGGGAGTCAGTCCTCGTCTCGAGAGAGGGCATGCACGTGCGCTTTCCTTCCGAGCTGTAGCAGCAGTGTAGCGCGTCCCTTCGCGTGGATCAAGGAATCTGTGGCTTTCCCACGAGTCTTTCCCACAGGGCTGTCCCCCGTGCCACCGTGGTGTGAGTCGATCCTCGGCTTGAAAGTCGAGGCAGTGCAGGGAAAACAGGTTTTTCTGGAATGGACTGAGACATCTGGGGGACTCTCGGAATGGTGGCACGACCCTGGAGTTCCTCTCGCCTTTCCTGTGGAGAGCCCCTCCTATTGAGTTGCGACCGGAACGCCAGGAATTCTTTGCCGACACGCAGGGAAAGGATCCCTCCTCTCGAGCTAGGAGGCGGAAACGGGGCTCCTCTTTATGTGCTCGGGACTCTCGTGCTTCCTCTCGAGTGGAGACGGGTATGTCCTGGAACTTCTTGAGTTGCAGAAAGGGTGTGAAGGAATCCTTGGAAGTTCCAGATGTTACATGTGATTAGCCTCCAAACGCCTCAGCGGAAATGGACCTCATCTCGCCTGGAGGGAGAACCTCCTGGATTTTCTCGAGTTGCGGCTGGTGCTCTCGACTTACGACGGGGAACTCAGGGACCCGCTGTGGTGGCCTCAGGAAAGGCCAGTCCCCATGCGAGTTGCACGGGGGCCTCTCGGGATTCCTCTCCCGTCGATGTCGGGACATAAGATCTTGTGTGGAGTCGGTGCCGGAACCTGAGGATTCCTCTCAAGTGCCGGCATGGATCTTGGGGTACTTCTAGAGCCTCCCGAGGGGAGTCAGTACTCATCTCGAGAGGGGGCATGCACGTGCGATTTCCTCCCGAGCTGTAGCAGCAGTGTCACGCTTCCCTTCGCGAGAATCAGGGGATCTGTGTCTTTCCTCGAGGCTTTCCCACGAGGCTTTCCCACGAGGCTTTCCACAGGGATGTCCCACGTGCCACCGTTGTGTGAGTTGATCCTCGGCTTGAAAGTCGAGGCAGTGCAGGGAAAACAGGTTTCCCTGGAATGGACTGAGACATCTGCGGGACTCTGGGAATGGTGGCACGACCCTTGAGTCCCTCTCGCCTTTCAGGTGGAGAGCGCCTCCTCTTGAGATGCAACGGGAACGCCGGGAATTCTTTCCCGACCCTGCAGGGAAAGGATCCCACCTCTCGAGCTAGGAGGCGGTAACGGGGCTCCTCTGGATGGATGTGGGCGGGACGCTCGTGCTTCCTCTCGAGTGGAGACGGGTATATCCGGGAACTTGTTGAGTTGCAGGAAGGGTGTGAAGGACCCTTTGGAATTTCCAGAGGTTAGGTGTGATTAGCCTCGAGACACCTCAGCAGAAATGGGCCTCATCTCGCCTGGAGGGGAGAACCTCCTGGATGTTCTCAAGTTGGGGCAGGTGCTCTCGACTTACGACGGGGACCTCAGGGACCCGGTCCGGTGGCCTCAGGAAAGGCCAGTCCCCATGCGAGTAGCTCGCAGGCCTCGCGGGATTCCACTTCCGTCGATGCCGGGGGCCTAAGATCTTGTGTGGAGTCGGTGCCAGTACCTGAGGATTCGTCTCCAGTGCTGACGTGGATCTTGGGGTACTCCTGGAGTCTCCCCAGGGGAGTCAGTCCTCGTCTCGAGTGGGGGCATGCACGTGCGCTTTCCTCCCGAGCTGTAGCAGCAGTGTCACGCTTTCCTTCGCGTGGATCAAGGAATCAGGGCTTTCCCTCGAGGCTTTCAAACGAGTCTTTCCCACGAGGCTTTCCCACAGGGCTGTCCCCCGTGCCACCGTGGTGTGAGTCGATCCTCGGCTTGAAAGTCGAGGCAGTGCAGGGAAAACAGGTTTTCCTGGAATGGACTGAGACATCTGGGGGACTCTCGGAATGGTGGCACGACCCTGGAGTTCCTCTCGCCTTTCCTGTGGAGAGCCCCTCCTATTGAGTTGCGACCGGAACGCCGGGAATTCTTTCCCGACCACGCAGGGAAAGGATCCCTCCTCTCGAGCTAGGAGGCGGAAACGGGGCTCCTCTTTATGTGGGCGGGACTCTCGTGCTTCCTCTCGAGTGGAGACGGGTATGTCCTGGAACTTCTTGAGTTGCAGTAAGGGTGTGAAGGAATCCTTGGAAGTTCCAGATGTTAGATGTGATTAGCCTCCAGACGCCTCAGCGGAAATGGGCCTCATCTCACCTGGAGGGGAGAACCTCCTGGATATTCTCGAGTTGCGGCAGGTGCTCTCGACTTATGATGGGGACCTCAGGGACCCGCTCTGGTGGCCTCAGGAAAAGCCAATCCCCATGCGAGTTGCTCGGGGCCTCTCGGGATTCCTCTTCCGTCGATGCCCGGGCCTAAGACCTTGTGTGGAGTCGGTGCCGGAACCTGAGGATTCCTCTCCAGTGCTGACATGGATCTTGGGGTACACCTGGAGTCTCCCCAGGGGAGTCAGTCCTCGTCTCGAGTGGGGGCATGCAGGTGTGCTTTCCTCTCGAGCTGTAACAGCAGTGTCGCGCTTCCTTCGCGTGGATCAAGGGATCTGTGGCTTTCCCTCGAGGCTTTCCCACGAGGTTTTCCCACGAGGCTTTCCCACAGGGCTGTCCCACGTGCCACCTTGGTGTGAGTCGATCCCCCGACTTGAAAGTCGAGGCAGTGCAGGGAAAGCAGGTTTCCCTGGAATGGACTGAGACTTCTGGGGGACTCTGGGAATGGTGGCACGACCCTGAACTTCCTCTCGCATTTCCTGTGGAGAGCGCCTCCTCTTGAGATGCGTCGGAAACGCCGGGAATTCTTTCCGGACCACGCAGGGAAAGGATCCCTCCTCTCGAGCTAGGAGGCGGAAACGGGGCTCCTCTGAATGTGGGCGGGACTCTCGTGCTTCCTCTCGAGTGGAGACGGGTATGTCGGGGAACTTTATGAGTTGCAGCATGGGTGTGAAGGACCCTTTCGAAGTTCCAGAGGTAAGGTGTGATTAGCCTCGAGATACCTCAGCAGAAATAGGTCTCAGCTCGCCTGGAGGGGAGAAACTCCTGGATTTTCTCGAGTTGCGGCTGGTGCTCTCGACTTACGACAGGGACCTCAGGGACCCGCTGTGGTGGCCTCAGGAAAGGCCAGTCCCCATGCGAGTTGCACGGGGGCCTCTCGGGATTCCTCTCCCGTCGATGTCGGGGCATAAGATCTTGTGTGGAGTCGGTGCCGGAACCTGAGGATTCCTCTCCAGTGCCGGCATGGATCTTGGGGTACTTCTAAAGCCTCCCGAGGGGAGTCAGTACTCATCTCGAGAGGGGGCATGCACGTGCGATTTCCTCCGAGCTGTAGCAGCAGTGTCACGCTTCCCTTCGCGAGAATCAGGGGATCTGTGTCTTTTCCCTCGAGGCTTTCCCACGAGGCTTTTCCAGGCTTTCCCACAGGGATGTCCCACGTGCCACCGTTGTGTGAGTTGATCCTCGGCTTGAAAGTCGAGGCAGTGCAGGGAAAACAGGTTTCCTGGAATGGACTGAGACATCTGCGGGACTCTGGGAATGGTGGCACGACCCTTGAGTCCCTCTCGCCTTTCAGGTGGAGAGCGCCTCCTCTTGAGATGCAACGGGAACGCCGGGAATTCTTTCCCGACCCTGCAGGGAAAGGATCCCACCTCTCGAGCTGGGAGGCGGTAACGGGGCTCCTCTGGATGTGGGCGGGACGCTCGTGCTTCCTCTCGAGTGGAGACGGGTATATCCGGGATCTTGTTGAGTTGCAGGAAGGGTGTGAAGGACCCTTTGGAAGTTCCAGAGGGTAGGTGTGATTAGCCTCGAGACGCCTCAGCAGAAAGGAGCCTCACCTCGCCTGGAGGGAGAACCTCCTGGATTTTCTCGAGTTGCTGCAGGTGCGCTCGACATACGACGGGTATCTCAGGGACCCGCTCTGGGTGGCCTCAGGAAAGGCCAGTCCACAAGCGCGTTGCTCGGGGAGTCTCCGGATGCCTCTCCCATCGATGCGGACCTAAGACCTTGTGTGGAGTCGGTGCCTGAACCTGAGGATTCCTCTCCAGTGCTGACATGGATCTTGGGTTACTTCTGGAGTCTGAGTCAGGGTCTCCCATGTCAGTTCTCGTCTCGAGTGGGGGCATGCACGTGCGCTTTTCTC
>NW_017197891.1:0-19884 GCF_001704415.2 Capra hircus
CTGTTTTTTGACTTTCAAGCCTGAGGATAGACTGCACACCACGGTGGCCACGTGGACAGCCCGTGTGGAAAGCCTTGTGGGAAAGCCTCGGGCGAAAGCCTCGAGGGAATGCCACAGATCCCTTGATTCCACCCACCCCTGAAGGAGAAGGGTGACACTGCAGCTACAGCTCGGGAGGAAATCGCACGTGCATGCGCCCCACTCGAGACGAGGACTGACTCCCCTGGGGAGACTCCAGAAGTACCCCAAGATCATGTCAGCACTGGAGAGGAATCCTCAGGTTCGGCACGAAACTCCACACAACGGTTTTAGGCCGCACAGGCATCGAACGGAGAGGAAACCTTGGCCGGAGAGCCCCCGAGCAACTCGCAAGGGACTGGCCTTTCCTGAGGCACCAGAGCGGGTCCCTGAGGTCCCCGTCGTAAGTCTGAGAACGCTGCCGCAACTCGAGAAAATCCAGGAGGTTCCTCCCTCCGGCTGAGATTGAGCCATAATTCCGCTGAGCTGTCTCGAGGCTAAACACCTAAAACTCTGGAATCCTCAAAGGGTCCTTCACCACCTTGTTGCAACTCAAGAAGACCCCGACATACCCGTTTCCCACTCGAGAGGAAGCACGAGAGTCCCGCCCACATCCAGAGGAGCCCCGTTCCGCCTCCTAGCTCGAGAGGAGGGATCCTTCTCCTGCGTGCGTCGGGAAAGAATTCCCGGCTGTTCCCGTTGCATCTCAAGAGGAGGCGCTCTTCACAGGAAAGGCTGAGAGGAACTCCCCAGGGCGTGCCACCATTCCAGATCCCCCAGATGTTCAGTCCATTCCAGGGAAACCTGTTTCCCTGCACTGCCTCGACTCTTTCAAGCCGAGATCGACTCACACACGGTGGCCACGTGGACAGCCCTGTGCGGAAAGCCTCGTGGGAAAGTCGTGTGAAGCTCGTAGGAAAGCCCCTGCATCCTTGATTCCACGCGAAGGGAAAGCATCCCTCCCTCGAGCTAGGAGGCGGAAACGGGGGCTCCTCTGGATGGGCAGGACTCTCGTGCTTCCTCTCGAGTGGAACGGGTATGTCGGGGAACTTCTTGAGTTGCAGCAAGGGTGTGAAGGACCCTTTGGAAGTTCCAGAGGTTAGGTGTGATTAGCCTCGAGACGCCTCAGCGAAATGGGCCTCATCTCGCCTGGAGGGGAGAACCTCCTGGATTTTCTCGAGTTGCGGCAGGTGCTCTCGACTTACGACGGGGACCTCAGGGACCCGCTCTGGTGGCCTCAGGAAAGGCAGTCCCCATTGCGAGTTGCTCGGGGGGGCCTCTCGGGATTCCTCTCCCGTCGATGCCGGGGCCTAAAGACTTGTGTGGAGTCGGTGCGGAACCTGAGGATTCCTCTCCAGTGCTGACATGGATCTTGGGGTACTTCTGGAGTCTCCCCAGGGGAGTCAGTCCTCGTCTCGAGTGGGGCATGCACGTGCGTTTCCTCCCCGAGCTGTAGCAGCAGTGTCACGCTTCCCTTCCCGTGGATACAAGGGATCTGTGGCTTCCTCGAGGCTTTCCCACGAGGCTTCCCACGAGGTCTTTCCCACAGGGTGTCCACGTGCCACCGTGGTGTGAGTCGTATCCTCGGCTTGAAAGTCGAGGCAGTGCAGGGAAAACAGGTTTCCCTGGAATGGACTGAGACATCTGGGGGACTCTGGGAATGGTGGCACGACCCTGGAGTTCCTCTCGCCTTTCCTGTGGAGAGCGCCTCCTCTTGAGATGCGACGGAACGCCGGGAATTCTTTTCCGACACGCAGGGAAAGGATCCCTCCTCTCGAGCTAGGAGGCGGAAACGGGGCTCCTCTGGATGTGGGCGGGACTCTCGTAGCTTCCTCTCGAGTGGAGACGGGTATGTCGGGGAACTTCTTGAGTTGCAGCAAGGGTGTGAAGGACCTTTGGAAGTTCCAGAGGTTAGGTGTGATTAGCCTCGAGACGCCTCAGCGGAAATGGGCCTCATCTCGCCTGGAGGGGAGAACCTCCTGGATTTTCTCGAGTTGCTGGCAGGTGCTCTCGACTTACGACGGGGACCTCAGGGACCCGCTCTGGTGGCCTCAGGAAAGGCCAGTCCCCATGCGAGTTGCTCGGGGGCCTCTCGGGATTCCTCTCCCGTCGATGCCGGGGCCTAAGATCTTGTGTGGAGTCGGTGCCGGAACCTGAGGATTCCTCTCCAGTGCTGACATGGATCTTGGGGTACTTCTGGAGTCTCCCCAGGGGAGTCAGTCCTCGTCTCGAGTGGGGCATGCACGTGCGCTTTCCTCCCGAGCTGTAGCAGCAGTGTCACGCTTCCCTTCGCGTGGATCAAGGGATCTGTGGCTTTCCCTCGAGGCTTTCCCACGAGGCTTTCCCACGAGGCTTTCCCACAGGGCTGTCCCACGTGCCACCGTGGTGTGAGTCGATCCTCGGCTTGAAAGTCGAGGCAGTGCAGGGAAAACAGGTTTTCCCTGGAATGGACTGAGACATCTGGGGGACTCTGGGAATGGTGGCACGACCCTGGAGTTCCTCTCGCCTTTCCTGTGGAGAGCGCCTCCTCTTGAGATGCGACGGGAACGCCGGGAATTCTTTCCCGACCACGCAGGGAAAGGATCCCTCCTCTCGAGCTAGGAGGCGGAAACGGGGCTCCTCTGGATGTGGGCGGGACTCTCGTGCTTCCTCTCGAGTGGAGACGGGTATGTCGGGGAACTTCTTGAGTTGCAGCAAGGGTGTGAAGGACCCTTTGGAAGTTCCAGAGTTAGGTGTGATTAGCCTCGAGACGCCTCAGCGGAAATGGGCCTCATCTCGCCTGGAGGGGAGAACCTCCTGGATTTCTCGAGTTGCGGCAGGTGCTCTCGACCTTACGACGGGGACCTCAGGGACCCGCTCTGGTGGCCTCAGGAAAGGCCAGTCCCCATTGCGAGTTGCTCGGGGGCCTCTCGGGATTCCTCTCCCGTCGATGCCGGGGCCTAAGACCTTGTGTGGAGTCGGTGCCTGGAACCTGAGGATTCCTCTCCAGTGCTGACATGGATGGGTACTTCTGGAGTCTCCCCAGGGAGTCAGTCCTCGTCTCGAGTGGGGGCATGCACGTGCGCTTTCCTCCCGAGCTGTAGCAGCAGTGTCACGCTTCCCTTCGCGTGGATCAAGGGATCTGTGGCTTTCCTCGAGGCTTTCCCACGAGGCTTTCCCACGAGGCTTTCCCACAGGGCTGTCCCACGTGCCACCGTGGTGTGAGTCGATCCTCGGCTTGAAAGTCGAGGCAGTGCAGGGAAAACAGGTTTCCCTGGAATGGACTGAGACATCTGGGGGACTCTGGGAATGGTGGCACGACCCTGGAGTTCCTCTCGCCTTTCCTGTGAGAGCGCCTCCTCTTGAGATGCGACGGGAACGCCGGGAATTCTTTCCCGACCACGCAGGGAAAGGATCCCTCCTCTCGAGCTAGGAGGCGGAAACGGGGCTCCTCTGGATGTGGGCGGGACTCTCGTGCTTCCTCTCGAGTGGAGACGGGTATGTCGGGGAACTTCTTGAGTTGCAGCAAGGGTGTGAAGGACCCTTTGGAAGTTCCAGAGTTTAGGTGTGATTAGCCTCGAGACGCCTCAGCGGAAATGGGCCTCATCTCGCCTGGAGGGGAGAACCTCCTGGATTTTCTCGAGTTGCGGCAGGTGCTCTCGACTTACGACGGGGACCTCAGGGACCCGCTCTGGTGGCCTCAGGAAAGGCCAGTCCCCATGCGAGTTGCTCGGGGGCCTCTCGGGATTCCTCTCCCGTCGATGCTGGGGCCTAAGACCTTGTGTGGAGTCGGTGCCGGAACCTGAGGATTCCTCTCCAGTGCTGACATGGATCTTGGGGTACTTCTGGAGTCTCCCCAGGGGAGTCAGTCCTCGTCTCGAGTGGGGGCATGCACGTGCGCTTTCCTCCCGAGCTGTAGCAGCAGTGTCACGCTTCCCTTCGCGTGGATCAAGGGATCTGTGGCTTTCCCTCGAGGCTTTCCACGAGGCTTTCCCACGAGGCTTTCCCACAGGGCTGTCCCACGTGCCACCGTGGTGTGAGTCGATCCTCGGCTTGAAAGTCGAGGCAGTGCAGGGAAAACAGGTTTCCCTGGAATGGACTGAGACATCTGGGGGACTCTGGGAATGGTGGCACGACCCTGGAGTTCCTCTCGCCTTTCCTGTGGAGAGCGCCTCCTCTTGAGATGCGACGGGAACGCCGGGAATTCTTTCCCGACCACGCAGGGAAAGGATCCCTCCTCTCGAGCTAGGAGGCGGAAACGGGGCTCCTCTGGATGTGGGCGGGACTCTCGTGCTTCCTCTCGAGTGGAGACGGGTATGTCGGGGAACTTCTTGAGTTGCAGCAAGGGTGTGAAGGACCCTTTGGAAGTTCCAGAGGTTAGGTGTGATTAGCCTCGAGACGCCTCAGCGGAAATGGGCCTCATCTCGCCTGGAGGGGAGAACCTCCTGGATTTTCTCGAGTTGCGGCAGGTGCTCTCGACTTACGACGGGGACCTCAGGGACCCGCTCTGGTGGCCTCAGGAAAGGCCAGTCCCCATGCGAGTTGCTCGGGGGCCTCTCGGGATTCCTCTCCCGTCGATGCCGGGGCCTAAGACCTTGTGTGGAGTCGGTGCCGGAACCTGAGGATTCCTCTCCAGTGCTGACATGGATCTTGGGTACTTCTGGAGTCTCCCCAGGGGAGTCAGTCCTCGTCTCGAGTGGGGCATGCACGTGCGCTTTCCTCCCGAGCTGTAGCAGCAGTGTCGCGCTTCCTTCGCGTGGATCAAGGGATCTGTGGCTTTCCCTCGAGGCTTTCCCACTCCCACGAGGCTTTCCCACGAGGCTTTCCCACAGGGCTGTCCCACGTGCCACCGTGGTGTGAGTCGATCCTCGGCTTGAAAGTCGAGGCAGTGCAGGGAAAACAGGTTTCCCTGGAATGGACTGAGACATCTGGGGGACTCTGGGAATGGTGGCACGACCCTGGAGTTCCTCTCGCCTTTCCTGTGGAGAGCGCCTCCTCTTGAGATGCGACGGGAACGCCGGGAATTCTTTCCCGAGCACGCAGGGAAAGGATCCCTCCTCTCGAGCTAGGAGGCGGAAACGGGGCTCCTCTGGATGTGGGCGGGACTCTCGTGCTTCCTCTCTGAGTGGAGACGGGTATGTCGGGGAACTTCTTGAGTTGCAGCAAGGGTGTGAAGGACCCTTTGGAAGTTCCAGAGTTTAGGTGTGATTAGCCTCGAGACGCCTCAGCGGAAATGGGCCTCATCTCGCCTGGAGGGGAGAACCTCCTGGATTTTCTCGAGTTGCGGCAGGTGCTCTCGACTTACGACCGGGACCTCAGGGACCCGCTCTGGTGGCCTCAGGAAAGGCCAGTCCCCATTGCGAGTTGCTCGGGGGCCTCTCGGGATTCCTCTCCCGTCGATGCCGGGGCCTAAGACCTTGTGTGGAGTCGGTGCCGGAACCTGAGGATTCCTCTCCAGTGCTGACATGGATCTTGGGGTACTTCTGGAGTCTCCCCAGGGGAGTCCAGTCCTCGTCTCGAGTGGGTGCATGCACGTGCGCTTTCCTCCCGAGCTGTAGCAGCAGTGTCACGCTTCCCTTCGCGTGGATCAAGGGATCTGTGGCTTTCCCTCGAGGCTTTCCCACGAGGCTTTCCCACGAGGCTTTCCCACAGGGCTGTCCCACGTGCCACCGTGGTGTGAGTCGATCCTCGGCTTGAAAGTTGAGGCAGTGCAGGGAAAACAGGTTTCCCTGGAATGGACTGAGACATCTGGGGGACTCTGGGAATGGTGGCACGACCCTGGAGTTCCTCTCGCCTTTCCTGTGGAGAGCGCCTCCTCTTGAGATGCGACGGGAACGCCGGGAATTCTTTCCCGACCACGCAGGGAAAGGATCCCACCTCTCGAGCTAGGAGGCGGAAACGGGGCTCCTCTGGATGTGGGCGGGACTCTCGTGCTTCCTCTCGAGTGGAGACGGGTATGTCGGGAACTTCTTGAGTTGCAGCAAGGGTGTGAAGGACCCTTTGGAAGTTCCAGAGGTTAGGTGTGAATTAGCCTCGAGACGCCTCAGCGGAAATGGGCCTCATCTCGCCTGGAGGGGAGAACCTCCTGGATTTTCTCGAGTTGTCGGCAGGTGCTCTCGACTTACGACGGGGACCTCAGGGACCCGCTCTGGTGGCCTCAGGAAAGGCCAGTCCCCATGCGAGTTGCTCTGGGGCCTCTCGGGATTCCTCTCCCGTCGATGCTGGGGCCTAAGACCTTGTGTGGAGTCAGTGCCGGAACCTGAGGATTCCTCTCCAGTGCTGACATGGATCTTGGGTACTTCTGGAGTCTCCCCAGGGGAGTCAGTCCTCGTCTCGAGTGGGGCATGCACGTGCGCTTTCCTCCCGAGCTGTAGCAGCAGTGTCACGCTTCCCTTCGCGTGGATCAAGGATCTGTGGCTTTCCCTCGAGGCTTTCCCACGAGGCTTTCCCACGAGGCTTTCCCACAGGGCTGTCCCACGTGCCACCGTGGTGTGAGTCGATCCTCGGCTTGAAAGTCGAGGCAGTGCAGGGAAAACAGGTTTCCCTGGAATGGACTGAGACATCTGGGGGACTCTGGGAATGGTGGCACGACCCTGGAGTTCCTCTCGCCTTTCCTGTGGAGAGCGCCTCCTCTTGAGATGCGACGGGAACGCCGGGAATTCTTTCCCGACCACGCAGGGAAAGGATCCCTCCTCTCGAGCTAGGAGGCGGAAACGGGGCTCCTCTGGATGTGGGCGGGACTCTCGTGCTTCCTCTCGGAGTGGAGACTGGTATGTCAGGGAATCTTCTTGAGTTGCAGCAAGGGTGTGAAGGACCCTTTGGAAGTTCCAGAGGTTAGGTGTGATTAGCCTCGAGACACCTCAGCGGAAATGGGCCTCATCTCGCCTGGATGGGTAGAACCTCCTGGATTTTCTCGAGTTGCGGCAGGTGCTCTCGACTTACGACGGGGACCTCAGGGACCCGCTCTGGTGGCCTCAGGAAACGGCCAGTCCCCATGCGAGTTGCTCGGGGGCCTCTCGGGATTCCTCTCCTGCCGATGCCGATGGCCTAAGACCTTGTGTGGAGTCGGTGCCGGAACCTGAGGATTCCTCTCCAGTGCTGACATGGATCCTTGGGGTATTTCTGGAGTCTCCTCAGGGGAGTCAGTCCTTCGTCTCGAGTGGGGGCATGCACGTGCGCTTTCCTCCCGAGCTGTAGCAGCAGTGTCACGCTTCCCTTCGCGTGGTATCCATAGGAATCAGTGGCTTTCCCTCGAGGCTTTCCCACGAGGCTTTCCCACGACGGCTTTCCCACAGGTGCATGTCCCACGTGCCACCGTGGTGTGAGTCGATCCTCGGCTTGAAAGTTGAGGCAGTGCCGGGAAAACAGGTTTCCGTGGAATGGACTGAGACATCTGGGGGACTCTGGGAATGGTGGCACGACCACTGGAGTTCCTCTCGCCTTTCCTGTGGAGAGCGCCTCCTCTTGAGATGCGACGGGAACGCCGGGAATTCTTTCACGACCACGCAGGGAAAGGATCCCTCCTCTCGAGCTAGGAGGCGGAAACGGGGCTCCTCTGGATGTGGGCGGGACTCTCGTGCTTCCTCTCGAGTGGAGACGGGTATGTCGGGGAACTTCTTGAGTTGCAGCAAGGGTGTGAAGGACCCTTTGGAAGTTCCAGAGGTTAGGTGTGATTAGCCTCGAGACGCCTCAGCGGAAATGGGCCTCATCTCGCCTGGAGGGGAGAACCTCCTGGATTTTCTCGAGTTGCGGCAGGTGCTCTCGACTTACGACGGGGACCTCAGGGACCCGCTCTGGTGGCCTCAGGAAAGGCCAGTCCCCATGCGAGTTGCTCGGGGGCCTCTCGGGATTCCTCTCCCGTCGATGCCAGGGCCTAAGACCATTGTGTGGAGTCGGTGCCGGAACCTGAGGATTCCTCTCCAGTGCTGACATGGATCTTGGGGTAGTTCTGGAGTCTCCCCAGGGGAGTCAGTCCTCGTCTCGAGTGGGGGCATGCACGTGCGCTTTCCTCCCGAGCTGTAGCAGCAGTGTCACGCTTCCCTTCGCGTGGATCAAGGATCTGTGGCTTTCCCTCGAGGCTTTCCCACGAGGCTTTCCACGAGGCTTTCCCACAGGGCTGTCCCACGTGCCACCGTGGTGTGAGTCGATCCTCGGCTTGAAAGTCGAGGCAGTGCAGGGAAAACAGGTTTCCCTGGAATGGACTGAGACATCTGGGGGACTCTGGGAATGGTGGCACGACCCTGGAGTTCCTCTCGCCTTTCCTGTGGAGAGCGCCTCCTCTTGAGATGCGACGGGAACGCCGGGAATTCTTTCCCGACCACGCAGGGAAAGGATCCCTCCTCTCGAGCTAGGAGGCGGAAACGGGGCTCCTCTGGATGTGGGCGGGACTCTCGTGCTTCCTCTCGAGTGGAGACGGGTATGTCGGGGAACTTCTTGAGTTGCAGCAAGGGTGTGAAGGACCCTTTGGAAGTTCCAGAGGTTAGGTGTGATTAGCCTCGAGACGCCTCAGCGGAAATGGGCCTCATCTCGCCTGGAGGGGAGAACCTCCTGGATTTTCTCGAGTTGCGGCAGGTGCTCTCGACTTACGACGGGGACCTCAGGGACCCGCTCTGGTGGCCTCAGGAAAGGCCAGTCCCCATGCGAGTTGCTCCGGGGGCCTCTCGGGATTCCTCTCCCGTCGATGCCGGGGCCTAAGACCTTGTGTGGAGTCAGTGCCGGAACCTGAGGATTCCTCTCCAGTGCTGACATGGATCTTGGGGTACTTCTGGAGTCTCCCCAGGGGAGTCAGTCCTCGTCTCGAGTGGGGGCATGCACGTGCGCTTTCCTCCCGAGCTGTAGCAGCAGTGTCACGCTTCCCTTCGCGTGGATCAAGGGATCTGTGGCTTTCCCTCGAGGCTTTCCCACGAGGCTTTCCCACGAGGCTTTCCCACAGGGCTGTCCCACGTGCCACCGTGGTGTGAGTCGATCCTCGGCTTGAAAGTCGAGGCAGTGCAGGGAAAACAGGTTTCCCTGGAATGGACTGAGACATCTGGGGGACTCTGGGAATGGTGGCACGACCCTGGAGTTCCTCTCGCCTTTCCTGTGGAGAGCGCCTCCTCTTGAGATGCGACGGGAACGCCGGGAATTCTTTCCCGACCACGCAGGGAAAGGATCCCTCCTCTCGAGCTAGGAGGCGGAAACGGGGCTCCTCTGGATGTGGGCGGGACTCTCGTGCTTCCTCTCGAGTGGAGACGGGTATGTCGGGAACTTCTTGAGTTGCAGCAAGGGTGTGAAGGACCCTTTGGAAGTTCCAGAGGTTAGGTGTGATTAGCCTCGAGACGCCTCAGCGGAAATGGGCCTCATCTCGCCTGGAGGGGAGAACCTCCTGGATTTTCTCGAGTTGCGGCAGGTGCTCTCGACTTACGACGGGGACCTCAGGGACCCGCTCTGGTGGCCTCAGGAAAGGCCAGTCCCCATGCGAGTTGCTCGGGGGCCTCTCGGGATTCCTCTCCCGTCGATGCCGGGGCCTAAGACCTTGTGTGGAGTCGGTGCCGGAACCTGAGGATTCCTCTCCAGTGCTGACATGGATCTTGGGGTACTTCTGGAGTCTCCCCAGGGAGTCAGTCCTCGTCTCGAGTGGGGGCATGCACGTGCGCTTTCCTCCCGAGCTGTAGCAGCAGTGTCACGCTTCCCTTCGCGTGGAACAAGGGATCTGTGGCATTCCCTCGAGGCTTTCCCACGAGGCTTTCCCACGAGGCTTTCCCACAGGGCTGTCCCACGTGCCACCGTGGTGTGAGTCGATCCTCGGCTTGAAAGTCGAGGCAGTGCAGGGAAAACAGGTTTCCCTGGAATGGACTGAGACATCTGGGGGACTCTGGGAATGGTGGCACGACCCTGGAGTTCCTCTCGCCTTTCCTGTGGAGAGCGCCTCCTCTTGAGATGCGACGGGAACGCCGGGAATTCTTTCCCGACCACGCAGGGAAAGGATCCCTCCTCTCGAGCTAGGAGGCGGAAACGGGGCTCCTCTGGATGTGGGCGGGACTCTCGTGCTTCCTCTCGAGTGGAGACGGGTATGTCGGGAACTTCTTGAGTTGCAGCAAGGGTGTGAAGGACCCTTTGGAAGTTCCAGAGGTTAGGTGTGATTAGCCTCGAGACGCCTCAGCGGAAATGGGCCTCATCTCGCCTGGAGGGGAGAACCTCCTGGATTTTCTCGAGTTGCGGCAGGTGCTCTCGACTTACGACGGGGACCTCAGGGACCCGCTCTGGTGGCCTCAGGAAAGGCCAGTCCCCATGCGAGTTGCTCCGGGGGCCTCTCGGGATTCCTCTCCCGTCGATGCCGGGGCCTAAGACCTTGTGTGGAGTCGGTGCCGGAACCTGAGGATTCCTCTCCAGTGCTGACATGGATCTTGGGGTACTTCTGGAGTCTCCCCAGGGGAGTCAGTCCTCGTCTCGAGTGGGGGCATGCACGTGCGCTTTCCTCCCGAGCTGTAGCAGCAGTGTCACGCTTCCCTTCGCGTGGATACAAGGGATCTGTGGCTTTCCCTCGAGGCTTTCCCACGAGGCTTTCCCACGAGGCTTTCCCACAGGGCTGTCCCACGTGCCACCGTGGTGTGAGTCGATCCTCGGCTTGAAAGTCGAGGCAGTGCAGGGAAAACAGGTTTCCCTGGAATGGACTGAGACATCTGGGGGACTCTGGGAATGGTGGCACGACCCTGGAGTTCCTCTCGCCTTTCCTGTGGAGAGCGCCTCCTCTTGAGATGCGACGGGAACGCCGGGAATTCTTTCCCGAGCACGCAGGGAAAGGATCCCTCCTCTCGAGCTAGGAGGCGGAAACGGGGCTCCTCTGGATGTGGCGGGACTCTCGTGCTTCCTCTCGAGTGGAGACGGGTATGTCGGGAACTTCTTGAGTTGCAGCAAGGGTGTGAAGGACCCTTTGGAAGTTCCAGAGGTTAGGTGTGATTAGCCTCGAGACGCCTCAGCGGAAATGGGCCTCATCTCGCCTGGAGGGGAGAACCTCCTGGATTTTCTCGAGTTGCGGCAGGTGCTCTCGACTTACGACGGGGACCTCAGGGACCCGCTCTGGTGGCCTCAGGAAAGGCCAGTCCCCATGCGAGTTGCTCGGGGGCCTCTCGGGATTCCTCTCCCGTCGATGCCGGGGCCTAAGACCTTGTGTGGAGTCAGGTGCCGGAACCTGAGGATTCCTCTCCAGTGCTGACATGGATCTTGGGGTACTTCTGGAGTCTCCCCAGGGGAGTCAGTCCTCGTCTCGAGTGGGGGCATGCACGTGCGCTTTCCTCCCGAGCTGTAGCAGCAGTGTCACGCTTCCCTTCGCGTGGATCAAGGGATCTGTGGCTTTCCCTCGAGGCTTTCCCACGAGGCTTTCCCACGAGGCTTTCCCACAGGGCTGTCCCACGTGCCACCGTGGTGTGAGTCGATCCTCGGCTTGAAAGTCGAGGCAGTGCAGGGAAAACAGGTTTCCCTGGAATGGACTGAGACATCTGGGGGACTCTGGGAATGGTGGCACGACCCTGGAGTTCCTCTCGCCTTTCCTGTGGAGAGCGCCTCCTCTTGAGATGCGACGGGAACGCCGGGAATTCTTTCCCGACCACGCAGGGAAAGGATCCCTCCTCTCGAGCTAGGAGGCGGAAACGGGGCTCCTCTGGATGTGGGCGGGACTCTCGTGCTTCCTCTCGAGTGGAGACGGGTATGTCGGGGAACTTCTTGAGTTGCAGCAAGGGTGTGAAGGACCCTTTGGAAGTTCCAGAGTTAAAGTGTGATTAGCCTCGAGATCGCCTCAGCGGAAATGGGCCTCATCTCGCCTGGAGGGGAGAACCTCCTGGATTTTCTCGAGTTGCGGCAGGTGCTCTCGACTTACGACGGGGACCTCAGGGACCCGCTCTGGTGGCCTCAGGAAAGGCCAGTCCCCATGCGAGTTGCTCGGGGGCCTCTCGGGATTCCTCTCCCGTCGATGCCAGGGGCCTAAGACCTTGTGTGGAGTCGGTGCCGGAACCTGAGGATTCCTCTCCAGTGCTGACATGGATCTTGGGGTACTTCTGGAGTCTCCCCAGGGGAGTCAGTCCTCGTCTCGAGTGGGGCATGCACGTGCGCTTTCCTCCCGAGCTGTAGCAGCAGTGTCACGCTTCCCTTCGCGTGGATCAAGGGATCTGTGGCTTTCCCTCGAGGCTTTCCCACGAGGCTTTCCCACGAGGCTTTCCCACAGGGCTGTCCCACGTGCCACCGTGGTGTGAGTCGATCCTCGGCTTGAAAGTCGACGCAGTGCAGGGAAAACAGGTTTCCCTGGAATGGACTGAGACATCTGGGGACTCTGGGAATGGTGGCACGACCCTGGAGTTCCTCTCGCCTTTCCTGTGGAGAGCGCCTCCTCTTGAGATGCGACGGGAACGCCGGGAATTCTTTCCCGACCACGCAGGGAAAGGATCCCCCTCTCGAGCTAGGAGGCGGAAACGGGGCTCCTCTGGATGTGGCGGGACTCTCGTGCTTCCTCTCGAGTGGAGACGGGTATGTCGGGGAACTTCTTGAGTTGCAGCAAGGGTGTGAAGGACCCTTTGGAAGTTCCAGAGTTAGGTGTGATTAGCCTCGAGACGCCTCAGCGGAAATGGGCCTCATCTCGCCTGGAGGGGAGAACCTCCTGGATTTTCTCGAGTTGGGCAGGTGCTCTCGACTTACGACGGGGACCTCAGGGACCCGCTCTGGTGGCCTCAGGAAAGGCCAGTCCCCATGCGAGTTGCTCGGGGCCTCTCAGGATTCCTCTCCCGTCGATGCCGGGGCCTAAGATCTTGTGTGGAGTCGGTGCCGGAACCTGAGGATTCCTCTCCAGTGCTGACATGGATCTTGGGGTACTTCTGGAGTCTCCCCAGGGGAGTCAGTCCTCGTCTCGAGTGGGGGCATGCACGTGCGCTTTCCTCCCGAGCTGTAGCAGCAGTGTCACGCTTCCCTTCGCGTGGATCAAGGGATCTGTGGCTTTCCCTCGAGGCTTTCCCACGAGGCTTTCCCACGAGGCTTTCCCACGAGGCTTTCCCACAGGGCTGTCCCACGTGCCACCGTGGTGTGAGTCGATCCTCGGCTTGAAAGTCGACGCAGTGCATGGGAAAACAGGTTTCCCTGGAATGGACTGAGACATCTGGAGGACTCTGGGAATGGTGGCACGACCCTGGAGTTCCTCTCGCCTTTCCTGTGGAGAGCGCCTCCTCTTGAGATGCGACGGGAACGCCGGGAATTCTTTCCCGACCACGCAGGGAAAGGATCCCTCCTCTCGAGCTAGGAGGCGGAAACGGGGCTCCTCTGGATGTGGGCGGGACTCTCGTGCTTCCTCTCGAGTGGAGACGGTTATGTCGGGGAACTTCTTGAGTTGCAGCAAGGGTGTGAAGGACCCTTTGGAAGTTCCAGAGTGTAGGTGTGATTAGCCTCGAGACGCCTCAGCGGAAATGGGCCTCATCTCGCCTGGAGGGAGAACCTCCTGGATTTTCTCGAGTTGCGGCAGGTGCTCTCGACTTACGACGGGGACCTCAGGGACCCGCTCTGGTGGCCTCAGGAAAGGCCAGTCCCCATGCGAGTTGCTCGGGGGCCTCTCAGGGATTCCTCTCCCGTCGATGCCGGGGCCTAAGATCTTGTGTGGAGTCGGTGCCGGAACCTGAGGATTCCTCTCCAGTGCTGACATGGATCTTGGGGTACTTCTGGAGTCTCCCCAGGGGAGTCAGTCCTCGTCTCGAGTGGGGCATGCACGTGCGCTTTCCTCCCGAGCTGTAGCAGCAGTGTCACGCTTCCCTTCGCGTGGATCAAGGGATCTGTGGCTTTCCCTCGAGGCTTTCCCACGAGGCTTTCCCACGAGGCTTTCCCACAGGGCTGTCCCACGTGCCACCGTGGTGTGAGTCGATCCTCGGCTTGAAAGTCGAGGCAGTGCAGGGAAAACAGGTTTCCCTGGAATGGACTGAGACATCTGGGGACTCTGGGAATGGTGGCACGACCCTGGAGTTCCTCTCGCCTTTCCTGTGGAGAGCGCCTCCTCTTGAGATGCGACGGGAACGCCGGGAATTCTTTCCCGACCACGCAGGGAAAGGATCCCTCCTCTCGAGCTAGGAGGCGGAAACGGGGCTCCTCTGGATGTGGGCGGGACTCTCGTGCTTCCTCTCGAGTGGAGACGGGTATGTCGGGGAACTTCTTGAGTTGCAGCAAGGGTGTGAAGGACCCTTTGGAAGTTCCAGAGTGTTAGGTGTGATTAGCCTCGGAGACGCCTCAGCGGAAATGGGCCTCATCTCGCCTGGAGGGAGAACCTCCTGGATTTTCTCGAGTTGCGGCAGGTGCTCTCGACTTACGACGGGGACCTCAGGGACCCGCTCTGGTGGCCTCAGGAAAGGCCAGTCCCCATTGCGAGTTGCTCGGGGGCCTCTCAGGATTCCTCTCCCGTCGATGCCGGGGCCTAAGATCTTGTGTGGAGTCGGTGCCGGAACCTGAGGATTCCTCTCCAGTGCTGACATGGATCTTGGGGTACTTCTGGAGTCTCCCCAGGGGAGTCAGTCCTCGTCTCGAGGGGGGCATGCACGTGCGCTTTCCTCCCGAGCTGTAGCAGCAGTGTCACGCTTCCCTTCGCGTGGATCAAGGGATCTGTGGCTTTCCCTCGAGGCTTTCCCACGAGGCCTTTCCCACGAGGCTTTCCCACAGGGCTGTCCCACGTGCCACCGTGGTGTGAGTCGATCCTCGGCTTGAAAGTCGAGGCAGTGCAGGGAAAACAGGTTTCCCTGGAATGGACTGAGACATCTGGGGGACTCTGGGAATGGTGGCACGACCCTGGAGTTCCTCTCGCCTTTCCTGTGGAGAGCGCCTCCTCTTGAGATGCGACGGAAACGCCGAGGAATTCTTTCCCGACCACGCAGGGAAAGGATCCCTCCTCTCGAGCTAGGAGGCGGAAACGGGGCTCCTCTGGATGTGGGCGGGACTCTCGTGCTTCCTCTCGAGTGGAGACGGGTTATGTCGGGGAACTTCTTGAGTTGCAGCAAGGGTGTGAAGGACCCTTTGGAAGTTCCAGAGGTTAGGTGTGATTAGCCTCGAGACGCCTCAGCGGAAATGGGCCTCATCTCGCCTGGAGGGAGAACCTCCTGGATTTTCTCGAGTTGCGGCAGGTGCTCTCGACTTACGAATGGGGACCTCAGGGACCCGCTCTGGTGGCTCAGGAAAGGCCAGTCCCCATTGCGAGTTGCTCGGGGGCCTCTCAGGATTCCTCTCCCGTCGATGCCGGGCCTAAGACCTTGTGTGGAGTCGGTGCCGGAAACCTGAGGATTCCTCCAGTGCTGACATGGATCTTGGGGTACTTCTGGAGTCTCCCCAGGGGAGTCAGTCCTCGTCTCGAGTGGGGGCATGCACGTGCGCTTTCCTCCCGAGCTGTAGCAGCAGTGTCACGCTTCCCTTCGCGTGGATCAAGGGATCTGTGGCTTTCCCTCGAGGCTTTCCCACAGACTTTCCACGAGGCTTCCCACAGGGCTGTCCCACGTGCCACCGTGGTGTGAGTCGATCCTCGGCTTGAAAGTCGAAGGCAGTGCAGGGAAAACAGGTTTCCCTGGAATGGACTGAGAAATCAGGGTGACTCTGGGAATGGGGCCTGATCCTGGAGTTCCTCTCGCCTTCCTGTGGAGAGCGCCTCCTCTTGAGATGCGACAGGAACGCTAGGAATTCTTTCCCGACCACGCAGGGAAAGAATCCCTCCTCTCGAGCTAGCAGGCGGAAACGGGGCCACTCTGGAAGTGGGCGGGACTCTCGTGTTCCTCTTGAGTGGAGACGGGTATGTCGGGGAACTTCTTGAGTTGCAGCAAGGGTGTGAAGGACCCTTAGGAAATTCCAGAGTTTAGTGTGATTACCCCCTATTTGCCTAAGCAGAAATGGGCCTCATCTCGCTTGGAGGGTAGAACCTCCTGGATTTTCTCGAGTTGCGGCAGGCGCTCTCGACTTACGATGGGGTCCTCAGGGACCCGCTCTGGTGGCCTCAGGACAGGCCAGTCCCCATGCGAGTTGCTCGGGGGCCTCTCGGGTTTCCTCCGCCGTCGATGCCGGGGCCTAGGACCTTGTGTTGAGTCGGTGCCGGAACCTGAGGATTCTTCTCCAGTGCTGACAAGGATCTTGGGGTACTTCTGGAGTCTCCCCAGTGGAGTCAGTCCTTGTCTCGAGTGGGTCGATGCACGTGCGCTTTCCTCCCGAGCTGTAAGTAGCAGTGTCAAGCTTCCCTTCGCGTGGATCAAGGGATCTGTGGCTTCCCAAGAGGCTTTTCCACGAGGCTTTCCCTCAGGGCTGTCCCACGTGCCACCGTGGTGTGAGTCGATCCTCGGCTTGAAAGTCAAGGCAGTGCAGGGAAAAAAGGTTTCCCTGGAATGGACTGAGACATCCAGGGGACTCTGGGAATGGTGGCACGACCCTGGAGTTCCTCTCGCCTTTCCTGTGGAGAGCGCCTCCTCTTGAGATGTGACGGGAACACCGGGTATTCTATCCCGACCACGCAGGGAAAGGATCCCACCTCTCGAGCTAGGACGCGGAAACAGGGTTCCTCTGGGTGTGGGTGGGATTCTCGTGCTTCCTGTCGAGTGGCGACGGGTATGTCGGGGAACTTCTTGAGT
Organism: Capra hircus; assembly: GCF_001704415.2. NCBI lineage: Eukaryota > Metazoa > Chordata > Mammalia > Artiodactyla > Bovidae > Capra > Capra hircus. Next base: position 16,596 of record NW_017197891.1, read on the forward strand.
TGCAGCAAGGGTGTGAAGGACCCTTTGGAAGTTCCAGAGGTAAGGTGTGATTAGCCTCGAGAAACCTCAGCGGAAATGAGACTCTTCTCGCCTGGAGGGGAGAACCTCCTGGATTTTCTCGAGTTGCGGCAGGTGCTCTCGACTTACGACTGGGACCTCAGGGACCCACTCTGGTGGCCTCAGGAAAGGCCAGTCCCATTGCGAGTTGCTCGGGGGCCTCTAGGGATTTCTCTCCCTTCGATGCTTGGGCCTAAGGACTTGTGTGGAGTCAGTGTGGCAACCTGAGGATTCCTCTACCAGTGCCGGCATGGATCTTGGGGTACTTCTGGAGTCTCCCAGTGGGAGTCAGTCCTCGTCGCGAGAGGGGACATGCACGTGTGTTTTCCTCCTGAGCTGTAGCAGCAGTGTCTCGCTTCCCTTCGCGTGGATCATGGGATCTGTGGCTTTCCCTCGAGGCTTTCCCAGGAGACTTTCCCACGAGGCTTTCCCAAGGGCTGTCCCACATGCCACCGTAGGTGTGAGTCTATCCTCGGCTTGGAAAGTCGAGGCAGTGCAGGGAAAACAGGTTTCCCGTGGAATGGACTGAGACATCTGGGGGAGTGTGGGAACGGTGGCACGAACCTGGAGTTCTTCTCGCGTTTCAAGTGGTGAGCGCCTCCTCTTGAGATGCGACAAGAACGCCGGGAATTCTTTCCCGACCACGCAGGGAAAGGATCACTCCTCTAGAGCTATGAGGCGGAAACAGGGCTCCTCTGGATGTGGGCGGGACTCTCGTCCTTCTTCTCGAGTGGAGTCGGGTATGTCGGGGAACTTCTTGCCTTGCAGCAAGGGTGTTAAGGATCCTTGGGAAATTCCAGCGTTTAGGTGTGATTAGCCTAGAGGAGCCTCATCCGAAAAGGGCCTCATCTCGCCTGGAGGGGAGAACCTCCTGGATTTTCAAGAGTTACGGCCGGTGCTCTCGACTTACCACGGGGACCTCAGGGACCCGCTCTGGTGGCCTCAAGAAAGGCCAGTCCCCAGGCCAGTTGCTCGGGGACCTCTCGGAATTCCTCTCCCGTCGATGCCGGGGCCTACGATCTCGTGTGGAGTGGGTGCCGGAACCTGAGGATTCCTCTCCAGTGCTGACATGGATCTTGGGGTACTTCTGGAGTCTCCCCACGGGAGTCAGTCCTCGTCTCGAATGGGGGCATGCAGGTGGGCTCTACTCCTGAGCTCTAGCTGCAGTGTCGCGCTTCCCTTCGCGGGCAGTAAGGGATCTGTGGCTTTCCCTCGAGGCTTTCCCACGAGGGTTTCCCACACGGCTGTCCCAAATGCCACCGTTGTGTGAGTCGTTTCTCGGCTTGAAAGTCATGGCAGTGCATGGAAAACAGGTTTCCCTGGAATGGACTGAGACCTCTGGGGGACTCTGGGAATGGTGGCACGACCCTGGAGTTCCTCTCGCCTTTCCTGTGGAGAGCGCTTCCTCTTGAGATGCTACGGAACGCCGGGAATTCTTTCCCGAAAACGCAGGGTAAGGATCCCTCCTCTCGAGCTAGGAGGCGGAAACTGGGCTCCTCTGGATGTGTTCGTGACTGTCGTGCTACCTCTCGAGTGGAGACGGGTATGTCGGGGAACTTCTTGAGTTGCAGCAATGGCGTGAAGGACCGTTTGGAATTTTCAGAGGTTAGGTGTGATTAGCCTCGAAACACCTCAGTGGAAATGGGCCTCATTCGCCTGGAGGGGAGAAACTCCTGGATTTTCTTGAGTTGTGGCAGGCGCTCTCGGCTTACGACGGGTACCTCAGGGACCCGCTCTGGTGGCCTCACGAAAGACCAGTCCCCATGCGAATTGCTCGGGTGCCTCTTGGGATTCCTCTCTCGTCGATGCCGGGGCATAAGACCTCGTGTGGAGTCGGTGCCGGAACCTGAGGATTGCCTCTCCAGTGCTGACATGGATCTTGGGGTACTTCTGGAGTCTCCCCAGGGGAGTCAGTCCTCGTCTCGAGTGGGGACATGCACGTGTGCTTTCCTCCCCAGCTGTAGCAGAAGTGTTGCGCTTCCGTTCGCCTGGACCACGGCATCTGTGGATTTCCCTCGAGGCTTTCCCGCTAGGCTTTCCCACGAGGCTTTCCCACAGGGCTGTCCCATGTTCCACCGTGTTGTGAGTCGATCCTCGGGTTGAAAGTCGAGGCAGTGTAGGGAAAACAGGTTTCCCTGGAATGGACTGAGACATCTGGGGGACTCTGGGAATGGTGACACGACCCTGGAATTCCTCTTGCTTTTCCTGTGGAGAGCGCCTCCTCTTGAGATGCGACGGGAACGCCGGGAATTCTTTCCCGTCCACGCAGGGAAAGGATCCCTGCCCTCGAGCTAGGAGGCGGAAACGGGGCTCCTCTGGATGAGGGCGGGACTCTCGTGCTTCCTCTCGAGTGGAGACAGGTAAGTTGGGGAACTTCTTGATTTGCAGCAAGGGTGTGATAGACCTTTTGGCAGAGAGAGATGAGGCCCCGTTATTTGCGGCTCCATAGCTCGAAGAGGAGGTATCCTTTCCCTTCGTGGTCGGAGAGAATTCCCCGAGTTCTCTAATGATATATATAGGCGTCGCATCTTTACTAAGGAGTGTAAGGCGTTACTTCACCAGATAGTAGAAATAAGCGTAGTAAGAGAGAACTACTCGTTATTTGTAGAGAACGTACTTGGGGAACGCCACTCCGCCATTGGGTTCCAGGGGCTGACCTGTGCTCTTCAATGCAAGGCCGCCCCGCCAATGGCTGCAGTCCATTCCAGGGAAACCTGTTTTCCTGCACTGCCTCGACTTTCAACCGGCAAGGATCGAGACACCAACGGTGGCACGTGGGACAAGCCCTGTGGGAAAGCCTCGTGGGAAGCCTCGAGGGAAAGCCACAGATCCTTGATCCACGCGGAAGGAGAAGGTGACACTGCTGCTACAGCTGGGAGGAAAGCGCAAGTGCATGCCCCCACTCGAGACGAGGACGGACTCCTGCGGAGACTCCAGAAGTACCCAAAGATCCATGTCAGCACTGGAAGGAATCCTCAGGTTCCGGCACGGACTCCACACAAGGTCTTAGCCCCGCATCGACGGGAGAGGAATCCGAGAGCCCCAAGTGGAAAACTAGCATGGGACTCTTCTTCCTGAGGCCACCAGAGGCGGGTCGCCTGAGTTCCCCGTCGTAAGTCTAGAGCACCCTGCCGCAACTCGAGAAAATCCAGGAGGTTCTCCCCTCCAGGCGAGATAGGCCCATTTCCGCTGAGGCGTCTCGAGGCTCATCACTTTTTATTATTTGGAAACT
>NW_017197892.1:0-7893 GCF_001704415.2 Capra hircus
TCGAGTATAGACGGGTATGTCGGTTAACTTTTGAGTTGCAGCAAGGGTGTGAAGGACCCCTTTGGAAGTTCCAGAAGTTAGGTGTCATTAGCCTCGAGAGGCCTGAGGGCAAATGGGCTCATCTCGCCTGGAGGGGAGAACCTCCTGGATTTTCTCGAATTGCGGCAGGTGCTCTCGACTTACGACGGGGACATCAGGGACCCGCTCTGGTGGCCTCAGAAAGCCCAGTCCCATGCGAGTTGCTCGGGGCCTCTCGGGATTCTCTCCCGTCGATGCCGGGCCTAAGACCTTGTGTGGAGTCGGTGCCCGAAACTGAGGATTCCTCTCCATTGCTGACATGGATCTTGGGGTACTTCTGGAGTCTCCCCAGGGGAGTCAGTCCTCCTCTCGAGTGGGGGCATGCACGTGTGCTTTCCTCCCAGCTTAGCAGCAGTGTCACGCTTCCCTTCCCATGGATCAAGGGGATCTGTGGCTTTCCTCGAGGCATTCCACGAGGCTTTCCCCGGCTTTCCCACGAGGCTTTTCCACAGGGCTGTCCCACGTGCCACCGTGGTGTGAGTCGATCCTCGGCTTGAAAGTCGAGGCAGTACAGGGAAAACAGTTTTCCCTGGGATGGACTGAGATATCTGGGGGACTCTGGGAATGGTGGCAGGACCCTGGAGTTCCTCTCGCCTTTCCTGTGGAGAGAGCCTCCTCTTGAGATGCGACGGAACACGGGGAATTCTTTCCAAACACGAGGGAAAGGATCCCTCCTCTCGAGCTAGGAGTCGGAAATGGGGCTCCTCTGGATGTGGGCGGGATTCTCGTGCTTCCTCTCGAGTGGAGACGGGTATGTCGTGGAACTTCATGAGTTGCAGCAAGGGTGTGAAGGGCTCTTTGGAAGTTCCAGATGTTAGATGTGATTAGCCTAAGACGCCTCAGCGGTAATGGGCCTCATCTCGCCTGGAGGGGACAACCTCCTGGATTTTCTCAAGGTGCGGCAGGTGCTCTCGACTTACGACGGGGACCTCAGGGACCGCTCTGGTGGCCTCAGGAAAGGCCAGTCCCCATGCGAGTTGCTCGGGGGCCTCTCGGCATTCCCCTCCCGTCGATTCCGGGCCAAGACCTTGTTTGGACTCGGTGCCGGAACCTGAGGATTCTTCTCGAGTGCTGACATGGATCTTGGGTACTTTTGGAGTCTCCCCAGGAGAGTCAGTCCTCGTCTCGAGTGGGGGCATGCACGTGCGCTTTCCTCCCGAGCTCTAGCAGCAGTGTCATGCTTCCCTTCGAGTGGATCAAGGGATCTGTGGCTTTCCCTCGAGGCTTTCCCAGGAGGTTTTCCCACGAGGCTTTCCCAGAGGGCTGTCCTACGTGCCACCGTGGGTGTGAGTCGATCCTCGGCTTGAAAGTAGAAGCAGTGCAGGGAAAACAGGTTTCCCTGGAATGGACTGAGACATCTGGGGGACTCTGGGAATGGTGGCACGACTCCGGAGTTCCTCTCGCCTTTCTTGAGGAGAGCGCCTCCTCTTGAGAAGCGACCGGCACGCTGGAATTCTTTCCCCACCACGCAGGGGAAAGGATCCCTCCTCTCGAGCTAGGAGGCGGAAACGGGGCTCCTCTGGATGTGGGCGGGAATCTCGTGCTTCCTCCGAGTGGAGACGGGTATGTCGGGGAATTTCTTGAGTTGCAGCAAGGGTGTGAAGGACCCTTTGGAAGTTCCAGATGTCACATGTGATTAGCCTCGAGACACCTCAGCGGAAATGGTCCTCATCTCGCCTGGAGGGGAAAACCTCCTGGATTTTCCCGAGTTGCGGCAGGTGCTCTCGAGTTACGACGGGGACCACAGGGACCCGCTCTGGTGGCCTCAGAAAGGCCAGTCTACATGCGAGTTGCTCGGGGGCCTCTCGGGATTCCTCTCCCGTCAATGCCGGTGCCTAAGACCTTTTGTGGAGTTGGTGCCGGAACCTGAGGATTCCTCTCCAGTGCTGAAATGGATCTTGGGGTACTTCTGGAGTCTCCCCAGGGGAGTCAGTCCTCTTCTCGAGAGGGGTATGCACGTGCCCTTTCCTCCCAAGCTGTGGCAGCTGTATGGCGCTTCCCTTCGCGTGGATCAAGGGATCTGTGGCTTTCCATCGAGGCTTTCCCAGGAAGCTTTCCAGGAGGCTTTCCCACGAGGCTATCCCTCGAAGCTTTCCCACAGGGCTGTCCCACGTGCCAGCGTGGTGTGAGTCGATAATCGGCTTGAAAGTCGAGGCAGTGCAGGGAAAACAGGTTTCCCTGGAATGGACTGAGAAATCTGGCGCCTCTGCGAATGGTGGCACGTCCCTGGAGTTCCTCTCGCCTTTCTTGTGGAGAGCGCCTCCTCTTGAGAAGCGACGGGAACGCCGGGAATTCTTTCCCCACCACGCAGGGAAAGGATCCCTCCTCTCGAGCTAGGAGGCGGACACGGGGCTCCTCTGGATGTGGGCGGAACTCTCGTGCTTCCTCTCGAGTGGAGACGGGTATGTCGGGGAACTTTTGAGTTAGTGTGTGAAGGGCCCTTTGGAAGTTCCAGAGGTAAGGTGTGATTAGCCTCGAGATACCTCAGCGGAAATGGGCCTCATCTCGCCTGGAGGGGAGAACCTCCTGGATTTTCTCGAATTGTGGCAGGTGCTCTCGACTTACGATGGGGACCTCAGGGACCCGCTCTGGTGGCATCAGGAAATGCCATTCCCCATGCGAGTTGCTCGGGGCATCTCGGGATTCCTCTCCCGTCGATTCCGGGGCCTGAGACCTCGTGTGGAGTCAGTGCCGGAACCTGAGGATTTCTCTCCAGTGCTGACATGGATCTTGGGGTACTTCTGGAGTCTCCCCAGGGGAGTCAGTCCTCTTCTCGAGTGGGGGCATGCACGTGCGTGCCTCTCGAGCTGTAGCATTAGTGTCGCGCTTCCATTCGCGTGGATCAAGGGATCTGTGGCTTTCCCTCGAGACTTTCCCACGAGGCTTTCCCACGACGCTTTCCCACAGGGCTGTCCCACGTGCCACCGTGGTGTGAGTCGATCCTCAGCTTGAATGTCGACGCAGTGCTGGGAAAACAGGTTTCCCTGGAATGGACGGAGACATCTGGGGGACTCTGGGAATGGTGGCACGACACTGGAGTTCCTCTCGCCTTTCCTGTTGAGAGAGCCTCCTCTTGAGATGCGACGGAAATGCCGGGAATTCTTTCCCGACCACGCAGGGAAAGGATCCCTCCTCTCGAGCTAGGAGGCGGAAACGGTGTTGCTCTGGATGTGGGCGGACTCCCGTGCTTCTCTCGAGTGGAGACCGGTATGTCGGGGAACTTCTGAGTTGCAGCAAGGGTGTGAAGGACCCTTTTAAGTTCTAAAGGTTAGGTGTGATTAGCCTTGAGACGCCTCAGCGAAAATGGGCCTCATCTCGCCTGGATGGAGAACCTCCTGGATTTTCTCGAGTTGCGGCAGGTGCTCTCAACTTACGACGGGGACCGCAAGGACCCCCTCCGGTAGCCTCAGGAAAGGCCAGTCCCCATGCGAGTTGCTCGATGGCCTCTCGGGTTTCCTCTCCCTTAGATGCTGGGGCCTAAGAGCTTGTGTGGAGTCAGTCCTGGAACCTGAGGATTCCTCTCCAGTGCTGACCTGGATCTTGGGGTACTTCTGGAGTCTCCCCAGGCAAGTCAGTCTTCATCTCGAGTGGGGGAATGCACGTGAGCTTTCCTTCCGAGCTGTAGCAGCAGTGTCGCGCTTCCCTTCGCGTGGATCTAGGGATCTGTTGCTTTCCCTCGAGGCTTTCCCATGAGGATTTCCCACGAGGCTTTCCCACAGGGCTGTCCCACGTGCCACCGTGGTGTGAGTCGATCCTCGGCTTGAAAGTGGAGGCAGTGCAGGGAAAACAGTTTTCCCTGGAATGGACGGAGACATCAGGGGGACTCTGGGAATGGTGGCACGACCCTGGAGTTCCTCTCGCCTTTCCTGTGGAGAGCGCCTCCTCTTGAGATGCTACGGAAACGCCGGAATTCTTTCCCGACCACGCAGGGAAAGGATCCTTCCGCTCGAGCTAGGAGGCGGACATGGGGCTCCTCTGGATGTGGGTGGGACTATCGTGCTTCCTCTCGAGTGGAGACGGGTATGTCAGGCAACTTCTTGAGTTGCAGCAAGGGTGTGAAGGACCCTTTGGAAGTTCCAGAAGTTAGGTGTCATTAGCCTCGAGAGGCCTGAGGGCAAATGGGCCTCATCTCGCCTGGAGGGGAGAACCTCCTGGATTTTCTCGAGTTGCCCCCAGGTGCTCTCGACTTACGACGGGGACATCAGGGACCCGCTCTGGTGGCCTCAGGAAAGCCCAGTCCCCATGCGAGTTGCTCGGGGGCCTCTCGGGATTCCTCTCCCGTCGATGCCGGGCCTAAGACCTTGTGTGGAGTCGGTGCCCGAAACTGAGGATTCCTCTCCATTGCTGACATGGATCTTGGGGTACTTCTGGAGTCTCCCCAGGGGGAGTCAGTCCTCTCTCGAGTGGGGGCATGCACGTGTGCTTTCCTCCCAGCTGTAGCAGCAGTGTCACGCTTCCCTTCCCATGGATCAAGGGATCTGTGGCTTTCCTTCGAGGCATTCCCACGAGGCTTTCCCACGAGGCTTTCCCACGAGGCTTTCCCACAGGGCTGTCCCACGTGCCACCGTGGTTTGAGTCTATCCTCGGCTTGAAAGTCGAGGCAGTGCAGGGAAAACAGGTTTCTCTGGAATGGACTGAGATGTCTGGGGGACTCTGGGAATGGTGGCAGGACCCTGGAGTTCCTCTTGCCATTCCTGTGGAGAGTGCCTCCTCTTGAGATGCGACGGAAACGCCGGGAATTCTTTCCCGACCACGCAGGGAAAGGATCCCTCCTCTCGAGCTAGGAGGCGGAAACGATGCTCCTCTGGATGTGGGGCGGGACTCTCGTGCTTCCTCTCGAGTGGAGACGGGTATGTCGGGAACTTCTTGAGTTGCAGCAAGGGTGTGAAGGACCCTTTGGAAGTTCCAGAGGTTAGGTGTGATTAGCCTCGAGACGCCTCAGCGGAAATGGGCCTCATCTCGCCTGGAGGGCAGAACCTCCTGGATTTTCTCGAGTTGCGGCAGGTGCTCTCGACTTACGATGGGGACCTCAGGGACCCGCTCTTGTAGCCTCAGGAAAGGCCAGTCCCCATGCGAGTTGCTCGGGGGGCCGCTCAGGATTCCTCTCCCGTCGATGCCGGGGCCTAAGATCTTGTTTGGACACGGTGCAGGAACCTGAGGATTCCTCTCGAGTGCTGACATGGATGTTGGGGTACGTTTGGAGTCCCCCAGGAGAGTCAGTCCTCGTCTCGAGTGGGGGCATGCACGTGCGCTCTCCTCCCGAGCAGTAGCTGCAGTGTAGCGCTGCCGTTCCCGTGGATCAAGGGATCTGTGGCTTTCCCTCGAGGCTTTCCCAGGAGGCTTTCCCACGAAGCTTTCCCACAGGGCTGTCCCACGTGCCACCGTGGTGTTAGTTGATCCTCGGCTTGATTGTCGAGGCAGTGCAGGGAAAACAGGTTTCCCTGGAATGGACTGAGACATCTGGGGGACTCTGGGAATGGTGGCACGACCCTGGAGTTCCTCTCGCCTTTCCTGTAGAGAGCGCCTCCTCTTGAGTAGCGACGGGAACGCCGGGATTTCTTTCCCCCCACGCAGGGAAAGGATTCCTCCTCTCGAGCTAGGAGCCAGAAATGGGGCTCCTCTGGTTGTGGGAGGGACTCTCGTGCTTCCTCTCGAATGAAGACGGGAATGTCGGGAACTTCTTGAGTTGCAGCAAGGCTGTGAGGGACCTTTTGGAAGTTCCAGATCTTTGATGTAATTAGCCTCAAGACGCCTCAGCGGAAATGGGCCTCATCTCGCCTGGAGGGGAGAACCTCCTGTACTTCCTCGAGTTGCGACAGGTGCTCTCGACTTACGTCGGGGTCCTCAGGGACCCGCTCTGGTGGCCTCAGGAAAGGCCAGTCCCCATGCGAGTTGCTCGGGGGCCTCTCGGGATTCCTCTCCCGTCGATGCCGGGGCCTAAGACCTTGTGTGGAGTCGGTGCCGGAATCTGAGGATTCCTCTCCAGTGCTCACATGGATCTTGGGGTACTTCTGGAGTCTCCCCAGGGGAGTCAGACCTTGTCTCGAGTGGGGGGCATGCACGTGCGCTTTCCTCCCGAGGTGTAGCAGCAGTGTCACGCTTCCCTTCGCGTGGATCAAGGGATCTGTGGCTTTCCCTTGAAGCTTTCACAGGAGGTTTTCCCACGAAGTTTTCCCACAGGGCTGTCCCACGTGCCACCGTGGTGTGAGTCGATCCTCGGCTTGAAAGTCGAAACAGTGCAGGGAAAACAGGTTTCCCTGGAATGGACTGAGACATCTGGGGGACTCTGGGAATGGTGGCACGACCCTGGAGTTCCTCTCGCCTTTCCTGTGGAGAGCGCCTCCTCCTGAGATGAGACGGGAACACCGGGAATTCTTTCCCGACCACGCAGGGAGAATTATCCCTCCTCTCGACCTAGGAGGCGGAATCTGGGCTCCTCTGGATGTGGGCGGGACTTTCGTGCTTCCTCTCCAGTGGAGACGGCTATGTCGGGGAAATTCTTGAGTTGCAGTAAGGGCGAGAAGGACCCTTTGGAAGTTCCAGATGTTAGATTTGATTAGCCTCAAGACGCCTCAGCGGAAATGGGCCTCATCTCGCCTGGAGGGGAGAACCTCCTGGATTTTCTCGAGTTGCGGCAGGTGCTCTCGACTTACGATGGGGACTTCAGGGACCTGCTCTGGTGGCATCAGGAAAGGCCAGTCCCCATGCGAGTTGCTCGGCGGCATCTGGGGATTCCTCTCCCGTCGATGCTGGGGCCTAAGATCTTGTGTGGAGTCGGTGCCGGAACCTGAGGATTCCTGTCCAGTGCTGACATGGATCTTGGGGTACTTCTGGAGTCTCCCCAGGGGAGTCAGTCCTCGTCTCGAGTGGGGGCATGCACGTGTGCTATCCTCCCAGCTGTAGCAGCAGTTTCGCGCTTCCCTTCGCGTGGATCAAGGTATCTGTGGCTTTCCCTCATGGCTTTCCCTCGAGGCTTTCCCACGAGGCTTTCCCACAGGGCTGTCCCACGTGCCAACCTGGTGTGAGTCGATCCTCGGCTTGAAAGTCGAGGCAGTGCAGGGAAAACAGGTTTCCCTGGAATGGACTGAGACATCTGGGGACTCTGGGAATGGTGGCACGACCCTGGAGTTCCTCTCGCCTTTCCTGTGGAGAGCGCCTCCTCTTGAGAAGCGACGGGAACGCAGCGAATTCTTTCCCCAACACGCATGGAAAGGATCCCTCCTCTCGAGCTAGGAGGCAAAAATGGGGCTCCTCTGGATGTGGGCGGGACTCTCGTTCTTCCTCTCGAGTATAGACGGGTATGTCGGTTAACTTTTTGAGTTGCAGCAAGGGTGTGAAGGACCCTTTGGAAGTTCCAGAAGTTAGGTGTCATTAGCCTCGAGAGGCCTCAGGGCAAATGGGCCTCATCTCGCCTGGAGGGGAGAACCTCCTGGATTTTCTCGAATTGCGGCAGGTGCTCTCGACTTACGACGGGGACATCAGGGACCCGCTCTGGTGGCCTCAGGAAAGCCCAGTCCCCATGCGAGTTGCTCGGGGGCCTCTCGGGATTCCTCTCCCGTCGATGCCGGGCCTAAGACCTTGTGTGGAGTCGGTGCCCGAAACTGAGGATTCCTCTCCATTGCTGACATGGATCTTGGGGTACTTCTGGAGTCTCCCAGGGGAGTCAGTCCTCCTCTCGAGTGGGGGCATGCACGTGTGCTTTCCTCCCAGCTGTAGCAGCAGTGTCACGCTTCCCTTCCCATGGATCAAGGATCTGTGGCTTTCCTTCGAGGCATTCCCACGAGGCTTTCCCACGAGGCTTTCCCACGAGGCTTT
>NW_017197893.1:0-7893 GCF_001704415.2 Capra hircus
GAGAGTCCCCGAAGAGATCCATGTCGCACTGGAGAGGAATCCTCAGGTTCGGCACTCCACACAAGGTAGGCCCCGGCATCGACGGGAGAGGAATCCCGAGAGGCCCCCGAGCAACTCGCATGGGGGACTGGCCTTTCCTGAGCCACCAGAGGGTCCCTGAGGTCCCCGTCGTAAGTCGAGAGCACCTGCCGCAACTCGAGAAAATCCAGGAGGTTCTCCCCTCCAGGCGAGATGAGGCCCATTTCCGCTGAGGCGTCTCGAGGCTAATCACACCTTACCTCTGGAACTTCCAAAGGGTCCTTCACACCCTTGCTGCAACTCAAGAAGTTCCCCGACATACCCGTCTCCACTCGAGAGGAAGCAGAGAGTCCGCCCACATCCAGAGGAGCCCGTTTCCGCCTCCTAGCTCGAGAGGGATCTTTCCCTGCGTGGTGGGAAAGAATTCGCGCGTTCCCGTCAATCTCAAGAGGAGGCGCTCTCCACAGGAAAAGCGAGAGGAACTCCAGGTTCGTGCCACCATTCCAGAGTCCCCCAGATGTCTCAGTCCATTCCAGGGAAATGTTTTCCCTGCACTGCCTCGACTTTCAAGCGAGGATCGACTCACACCACGTGGCACGTGGGAAAGCCCTGTGGGAAAGCCTCGTGGGAAAGCCTCATGGGAAAGTCTAGAGGAAAGCCACAGATCCCTTGATCCACGCGAAGGGAAGCGTGACACTGCTGCTACAGCTCGGGAGGAAAGCGCACGTGCATGCCCCCACTCGAGACGAGGACTTACGCCTCTGGGGAGACTAGAAGTCCCCGAAGATCCATGTCGGCACTGGAGAGGAATCCTCAGGTTCCGGCACTGACTCCACACAAGGTCTTAGGCCCCGCATCGACGGGAGAGGAATCCCGAGAGGCCCCGAGCAACTCGCATGGGGACTGGCCTTTCCTGAGGCCACCAGAGCGGATCCCTGAGGTCCCCGTCGTAAGTCGAGAGCACCTGCCGCAACTCGAGAAAATCCAGGAGGTTCTCCCTCCAGGCGACATGAGGCCCATTTCCGCTGAGGCTAGGGGTAATCACACTTTAACTCTGGAACTTCCAAAGGGTCCTTCACACCCTTGCTGCAACTCAAGAAGTTCCCCGACATACCCGTCTCCACTCAGAGGAAGCCGGAGTCCCGCCATATCCAGAGTGGCCCCGTTTCCGCCTGCTAGCTCGAGAGGAGGATACTTTCCCTGCGTGGTCAGGAAAGAATTCCCGGCGTTCCCGTCGCATCTCAAGAGGAGGCGCTCTCCACAGGAAAGGCGAGAGGAACTCCAGGGTCGTGCCACCATTCCAGAGTCCCCAGATGTCTCAGTCCATTCCAGGGAAACTGTTTTCCCTTCACTGCCTCGATTTTAAGCCGAGGATCGACTCACACCACCGTGGCACTGGGGGGGAAAGCCTCGTGGGAAAGCCTCATGGGAAAGTCTAGAGGGAAAGCCACAGATCCCTTGATCCACGAAAGGGAAGCGTGACACTGCTGCTACAGCTCGGGAGGAAAGCGCACGTGCATGCCCCACTCGAGACGAGGACTTACGCCTCTGGGGAGACTCCAGAAGTCCCGAAGATCCATGTCGGCACTGGAGAGGAATCCTCAGGTTCCGGCACTGACTCCACACAAGGTCTTAGGCCCGGCATCGACGGGAGAGGAATCCCGAGAGGCCCCGAGCAACTCGCATGGGGACTGGCCTTTCCTGAGGCCACCAGAGTGGGTCCCTGAGGTCCCCGTCGTAAGTCGAGAGCACCTGCCGCAACTCGAGAAAATCAGGAGGTTCTCCCCTCCAGGCGACATGAGCCCATTTCCGCTGAGGTATCTCGAGGCTAATCACACCTTACCTGGAACTTCCAAAGGTCCTTCACACCCTTGCTGCAACTCAAGAAGTTCCCCGACATACCCGTACTCGAGAGGAAGCACGAGAGTCCCGCCACATCCAGAGGAGCCCCGTTTCCCCTCCTAGCTCGAGAGGGATCCTTTCCCTGCGGGAAAGAATTCCCGGCGTTCCCGTCGCATCTCAAAGGAGGCGCTCTCCACAGGAAAGGCGAGAGGAAAAGCCGGGGAACTTCTTGAGTTGCAGCAAGGGTGTGAAGGACCTTTGGAAGTTCCAGAGGTAAGGTGTGATTCCTCGAGATACCTCAGCGGAAATGGGCCTCATGTCGCCTGGAGGGAGAACCTCCTGGATTTTCTCGAGTTGCGGCATGCTCTCGACTTACGACGGGGACCTCAGGGACCCACTCTGGTGGCCTCAGGAAAGCCAGTCCCCATGCGAGTTGCTCGGGGCCTCTCGGGATTCCTCTCCGTCGATGCCGGGCCTAAGACCTTGTGTGGAGTCAGTGCCGGAACCTGAGGATTCCTCTCCAGTGCCGACATGGATCTTCGGGACTTCTGGAGTCTCCCCAGAGGCGTAAGTCCTCGTCTCGAGTGGGGGCATGCACGTGCTTTTCCCGAGCTGTAGCAGCAGTGTCACGCTTCCCTTTTCGTGGATCAAGGGATCTGTGGCTTTCCTCTAGACTTTCCCATGAGGCTTTCCCACGAGGCTTTCCCAAAGGGCTTTCCCACGTGCACGGTGGTGTGAGTCGATCCTCGCTTAAAATCGAGCAGTGAAGGGAAAACAGTTTCCCTGGAATGGACTGAGACATCTGGGGGACTCAGGGAATGGTGGCACGACCCTGGAGTTCCTCTCGCCTTTCCTGTGGAGAGCGCCTCCTCTTGAGATGCGACGGAACGCCGGGAATTCTTTCCACCACGCAGGGAAAGTATCCTCCTCTCGAGCTAGCAGGCGGAAACGGGGCCTCTCTGGATATGGGCGGGACTCTCGGATTCCTCTTGAGTGGACGGGTATGTCGGGGAACTTCTTGAGTTGCAGCAAGGGTGTGAAGGACCCTTTGGAAGTTCCAGAGTTAAGTGTGATTACCCCTAGTTGCCTCAACGGAAATGGGCCTCATCTCGCCTGGAGGGGAGAACCTCCTGGATTTTCTCGAGATGCGGCAGGTGCTCTCGACTTACGACGGGGACCTCAGGGATCCGCTCTGGTGGCCTCAGGAAAGGCCAGTCCCCATGCGAGTTGCTCGGGGCCTCTCGGGATTCCTCTCCGTCGATGCTGGGGCCTAAGACCTTGTGTGGAGTCAGTGCCGGAACCTGAGGATTCCTCTCCAGTGCCGACATGGATCTTCGGGGACTTCTGTTGTCTCCCCAGAGGCGTAAGTCCTCGTCTCGAGTGGGGGGCATGCACGTGCGCTTTCCTCCCGAGGTGTAGCAGCAGTGTCACGCTTCCCTTTTCGTGATCAAGGGATCTGTGGCTTTCCCTCTAGACTTTCCCATGAGGCTTTCCTTTTCCCACAGGGCTTTCCCACGTGCCACGGTGGTGTGAGTCGATCCTCGCCTTGAAAGTCGAGGCAGTGCAGGGAAACCAGGTTCCCTGGAATGGACTGAGACATCTGGGGGACTCTGGCAATGGTGGCACGAACATGGAGTTCCTCTCGCTTTTCCTGGAGAGCGCCTCCTCTTGAGATGACGGGAACACCGCGAATTCTTTCCCCACGCAGGGAAAGGATCAAACCTCTCGAGCTAGGAGGCGGAAACGTGGCTCCTCTTAATGTGGCGGCACTTTCTGCTTCCTCTCGAGTGGAGACGGGTATGTCGGGGAACTTCTTGAGTTGCAGCAAGGGTGTGAAGGACCCTTTGGAAGTTCCAGAGGTAAGGTGTGATTAGCCTCGAGATACCTCAGCGGAAATGGGCCTCATGTCGCCTGGAGGGGAGAACCTCCTGGATTTTCTCGAGTTGCGGCAGGTGCTCTCGACTTACGACGGGGACCTCAGGGACCCACTCTGGTGGCCTCAGGAAAGGCCAGTCCCCATGCGAGTTGCTCGGGGGCCTCTCGGGATTCCTCTCCCGTCGATGCCGGGGCCTAAGACCTTGTGTGGAGTCAGTGCCGGAACCTGAGGATTCCTCTCCAGTG
Organism: Capra hircus; assembly: GCF_001704415.2. NCBI lineage: Eukaryota > Metazoa > Chordata > Mammalia > Artiodactyla > Bovidae > Capra > Capra hircus. The sequence continues at coordinate 3,982 of NW_017197893.1, forward strand.
CCGACATGGATCTTCGGGGACATTCTGGAGTCTCCCCAGAGGCGTAAGTCCTCGTCTCGAGTGGGGGCATGCACGTGTGCTTTTCTCCCGAGCTGTAGCAGCAGTGTCACGCTTCCCTTTTCGTGAATCAAGGGATCTGTGGCTTTCCCTCTAGACTTTCCCATGAGGGCTTTCCCACGAGGCTTTCCCACAGGGCTTTCCCACGTGACACGGTGGTGTGAGTCGATCCTCGGCTTAAAATCGAGGCAGTGAAGGGAAAACAGTTTTCCCTGGAATGGACTGAGACATCTGGGGGACTCAGGGAATGGTGGCACACCCTGGAGTTCCTCTCGCCTTTCCTGTGGAGAGCGCCTCCTCTTGAGATGCGACGGGAACGCCGGGAATTCTTTCCTGACCACGCAGAGAAAGTATCCCTCCTCTCGAGCTAGCAGGCGGAAACGGGGCCACACTGGATATGGGCGGGACTCTCGGATTCCTATTGAGTGGGGACGGGTATGTCGGGGAACTTCTTGAGTTGCAGCAAGGGTGTGAAGGACCTTTGGATGTTCCAGAGGTTATGTGTGATTAGCCTCGACACGCCTCAGCAGAAATGGGCCTCATCTCGCCTGGAGGGGAGAACCTCCTGGATTTTCTCGAGTTGCGGCAGGTGCTCTCGACTTACGACGGGGACCTCAGGGATCCGCTCTGGTGGCCTCAGGAAAGGCCAGTCCCATGCGAGTTGCTCGGGGCCTCTCGGGATTCCTCTCCGTCGATGCCGGGGCCTAAGACCTTGTGTGGACTCAGTGCCAGAACCTGAGAATTCCTCTCCAGTGCCGACATGGATCTTGGGTACTTCTGGATTCTCCCCAGGGCAGTCAGTCCTCGTCTCGAGTGGGGGCATGCACGTGCGCTTTCCTCCCGAGCTGTAGCAGCAGTGTCGCGCTTCCCTTCGCGTGGATCAAGGGATCTGTGTCTTTCCCTCGAGGCTTTCCCACGAGGCTTTCCCACAGGGCTGTCCCACGTGTCACCGTGGTGTGAGTGGATCCTCGGATTGAAAGTCGAGGCAGTGCAGGGAAAACAGGTTTCCCTGGAATGGACTGAGACATCCAGGGGACTTTGGGAATGGGGCTTGAGACTGGAGTTCCTCTCGCCTTTCCTGTGGAGAGCGCCTACACTTGAGATGAGACGGGAACGCTAGGAATACTTTCCCGACCTCGCAGGGAAAGGATACCTCCTCTCGAGCTAGCAGGCGGAATCGGGGCCACTCTGGATATGGGCGGGACCCTTGGGATCCTCTTGAGTGGAGACGGGTATGTCTGGGAACTTCTTGAGTTGCAGCAAGGGTGTGAAGGACCCTTTGGAAGTTCCAGAGTTTAAGTGTGATTACACCTTGTTGCCTCAGAGGAAATGGGCCTCATCTCGCCTGGATTGGAGAACCTCCTGGATTTTCTCGAGTTGCGTCAGGGCTCGACTTACGATGGGGACCTCAGGGACCCGCTCTGGTGGCCTCAGGAAAGGCCAGTCCCCATGCGAATTGCTCTGGGGCCTCTCGGGATTCCTCTCCGTAGATTCCGGGGTCTAAGACCTTGTGTGGAGTCGGTGCCGGAACCTGAGCATTCCTCTCCAGTGCTGACATGGATCTTGGGGTACTTCTGGAGTCTCCCCAGGGGAGTCAGTCCTCATCTCGAGTGGGGCTATGCACTTGCGCTTTCCTCTCGAGCTGTAGCAGCAGTGTCACGCTTCCCTTCACGTGATCAAGGGATCTGTGTCTTTCCCTCGAGGCTTTCCCACGAGGCTTTCCCACAGGGATGTCCCACGTGCCACCGTTGTGTGAGTCGATCCTCGGCTTGAAAGTCGAGGCAGTGCAGGGAAAACAGGTTTCCCTGGAATGGACTGAGACATCTGGGGGACTTTGGAATATGGCACGACCCTGGAGTTCCTCTCGCCTTTCCTATGGAGAGCGCCTCCATTTGAGATGCGACGGGAACGCCGGAATTCTTTCCGACCACGCAGGTATAGGATCCCTCCTCTCGAGCTAGGAGGAGTAAACGGGGCTCCTCTGGATGTGCGGGGAACTCTCGTGCTTCCTCTCGAGTAGAAACGGGTAAGTCGGGGAACTTCTTGAGTTGCAGCAAGGGTGTGAAGGACCCTTTGGAAGTTCCAGAGGTAAGGTGTGATTAGCCTCGAGAATACCTCAGCGGAAATGGGCCTCATGTCGCCTGGAGGGGAGAACCTCCTGGATTTCTCGAGTTGCGGCAGGTGCTCTCGACTTACAACGGGGACCTCAGGGACCGCACTCTGGTGGCCTCAGAAAGGCCAGTCCCCATGCGAGTTGCTCGGGGGCCTGTCGGGATTCCTCTCCCGTCGATGCCGGGGCCTAAGACCTTGTGTGGAGTCAGTGCCGGAACCTGAGGATTTCTCTCCAGTGCCGACATGGATCTTCGGGGACTTCTGTTGTCTCCCCCAGAGGCGTAAGTCCTTGTCTCGAGTGGGGCATGCACGTGCGCTTTCCCTCCCGAGCTGTAGCAGCAGTGTCACGCTTCCCTTTGGATCAAGGGATCTGTGGCTTTCCTCGAGGCTTTCCGAGGCTTTCCCACGAGGCTTTCCCACAGGGCTGTCCCACGTGCCACCGTGGTGTGAGTCGATCCTCGCTTGAAAGTCGAGGCAGTTAGGAAAACAGGTTCCCTGGAACGAACTGAGACATCTGGGGGACTCTGGAATGGTGGCACGACCTGGAGTTCCTCTCCCCTTTCCTGTGGAGAGCGCCTCCTCTTGAGATGCGACGGGAACGCGGGAATTCTTTCCGACCACGGCAGAAAGGATCCGCTCTCTCGAGCTAGGAGGCGGAAACGGGCCCCTCTGGATTGGGCGGGACTCTCGTGATTCCTCTCGAGTGGAGACGGGTATGTCGGGGAACTTCTTGAGTTGCAGCAAGGGTGTGAAGGACCCTTTGGAAGTTCCAGAGGTTAGGTGTGATTAGCCTCGAGACGCCTCAGCGGAAATGGCCTCATCTTCGCCTGGAGGGGAGAACCTCCTGGATTTTCTCGAGTTGCGCAGGTGCTCTCGACTTACGACGGGGACCTCAGGCCCGCTCTGGTGGCCTCAGGAAAGGCCAGTCCCAATGCGAGTTGCTCGGGGCCTCTCGGGATTCCTCTCCCGTCGATGCCGGGCCTAAGACCTTGTGTGGAGTCGGATCGCAGGCGGCAACCTGGCGATTCGCTGCTCCAGTGCTGCACATCGAATTTGGGTTCTTCCTGGAGTCCCCGCAGGGGAGTCACGTCCCTCGTCTCGAATTGGGCGCATGCACGTGCGATTCTCCTTCGAGCTGTATGCAGAAGCTGTCACGATTCCGCTTGCGTGATATCAAAGGGATCTGTGGCTTTCCTCGAGCTTTGCCCAGGAGGCTTTCCCACCAGGGCTGTGCCACGTCCACCTGTGCGTGTGAGTCGACCTCAGCCCGCTTTGAAAGTCGAGCAGTGCCTGGGAAACACAGGTTTCCCTGGCAATGGAACTGTAAGACATCTGGGGACTCTGGGTAATGGTGGCAACGAACTGTGAGCCGTTCCTCTCGCCTTTCCTGTGGAGACGCGCCTCCTATTGAATGGCGACTGGAAACGCATGGAATTCTTTCGCCGACCACGCAGGGGAAGATCCCTCCTCTCGAGCTAGGAGGCGGAAAAGGGCTCCTCTGGATGAGGGCGGGACCTCCTTCGTGCTTCCTCTCTGAGTGAGACTGGTATGTCGGGGAACTTCTTGAGTGGCAGCAAGGTGTGAGGACCCTTTGAAGTTCCAGAGGTCTAGGTGTGATTTAAGCCTCGATCGCTCAGGTGGAAATGGGCCTCATCTCGCCTGGAGGGGAGACTCCCTGATTTTCTCGAGTTGGCGGCAACGGTGCTCTCGACTTATCGACGGGGACCTCAGGGACGGCGCTCT
>NW_017197894.1:0-7892 GCF_001704415.2 Capra hircus
AGACACCAGAAGTACCCCAAGATCCACGTAAGCACTGGAGAGGAATCCTCAGGTTCAGGCACCCACTCCACACAATATCTTAGGCCCTGCATCGACGGAGAAGAATCCGAAGAGGCCCCCCGAGCAACTCGCATGGGGACTGGCCTTTCCTGAGGCCACCAGAGCGGGTCCCTGAGGTCCCGTCGTAAGTCGAGAGCACCTGCCGCCGCAACTCGAGAAAATACAGGAGGTTCTCCCGTCCAGGCGAGATGAGGCCCATTTCCGCTGAGGCGTCTCGAGGCTAATCAGTTCTAACTCTGGAACTTCCAAAGGGTCCTTCACACCCTTGCTGCAACTCAAGAAGTTCCCCGACATAACCGTCTCCACTTGAGAGGAAGCACGAGAGTCCCCGGCCACATCCAGAGGAGCCCTGTTTCCGCCTCCTAGCTTGAGAGGAGGGATCCTTTTCCCCTGCGTGGTCGGAAAGAATTCCCGCGTTCCCGTCGCATCTCAAGAGGAGGCGCTCTCCACAGGAAAGGCGAGAGGAACTCCAGTGTCGTGCCACATCCCAGAGTCCCCGATGTCTCAGTCCATTCCAGGGAAACCTGTTTTTCAGCACTGCGTCGACTTTCAAGCCGAGGATCGACTCACACCACGGTGGCACGTGGCAGCCCGTGTGGAAGCCTCGTGGGAAGCCTCGTTGGAAAGCATCGAGGAAAGCCCCTGATCCCTTGATCACGCGAAGAGGAAGCGTGACACTGCTGCTACAGCTCGGGAGGAAAGCGCACGTGCATGCCCCCACTCGAGACGAGGACTGACTCCCCTGGGGAGACTCCAGAAGTACCCCAAGATCCATATCAGCACTGGATTGGAATCCTCGGTTTCCGGCACCGATTCCACACAAGACCTTAGGCCCGGGCATCGACGGGAGAGGAATCCTGAGAGGCCCCCAAGCAACTCGAATGGGGACTGGCCTTTCCTCATCCACTAGAGCTGGTCCCTGAGGTCCCCTTCGTAAGTCGAGAGCACCTGCCGCAACTCGAGAAAATCCAGGAGGTTCTCCCATCCAGGCGAGATGAGGCCCATTTTCGCTGAGGCGTCTCGAGGCTAATCACACCTACCTCTGGAACTTACAAAGGGTCCTTCACACCCTTGCTGCAACTCAAGAAGTTCCGCGACATAACCGTCTCCACTCGAGTGAAAGCACGATAGTCCCGCCCACATCCAGAGGAGCCCGTTTCCGCCTCCTAGCTCGAGAGGAGGGATCCTTTCCCTGCGTGGTCGGGAAAGAATTCTCGGCATTTCCGTCGCATCTCAGAGGAGGCGCTCTCCACAGGAAAGGCGAGAGGAACTCCAGGGTCGTGCCACCAATCCCAGAGTCCTCGAGATGTCTCAGTCCATTCCAGGGAAACTTGTTTTCCCAGCACTGCGTCGACTTTTCAAGCCGAGGATCGACTCACACCACGGTGGCACGTGGGACAGCCCTGTGGGAAAGCTTGTGGGAAAGCCTCGTGGGAAAACCTCGTGGAAAGCCTCGTGGGAAAGCCTCGAAAGAAAGCCACAGATCCTTGATCCACGCGAAGGGAAGCGTGACACTGCTCTACAGCTCGGAGGAAAGCGCACGTGCATGCCCCCACCGAGACGAGGACTGACTCCCCTGGGGAGACTCCAGAAGTACCCCAAGATCCATGTCAGCACTGGAGAGGAATCCTCAGGTTCCGGCACCGACTCCACACAAGATCATAGGCCCCGGAATTGACGGGAGAGGAATCCTGAGAGGCCCCGGAGCAACTCGCATGGGGACTGGCCTTTCCTGAGGCCACCAGAGCGGGTCCCTGAGGTCCCCGTCGTAAGTCGAGAGCACCTGTCACAACTCCAGAAAATACAGGAGGTTCTCCTCTACAGGCGAGATGAGGCCCATTTCCGCTGAGGCGTCTCCAGGCTAATCACTTCTAACATCTGGAACTTCCAAAAGGTCCTTCACACCTTGCTGCAACTCAAGAAGTTCCCCGACATACCCGTCTCCACTTGAGAGGAAGCACGAGAGTCCCGGCCACATCCAGAGGAGCCCCGATTCCGTCTCCTAACGCGAGAGGTGGGATCCTTTCCCTGCGTGGTCGGGAAAGAATTCCCGGCGTTCCCGTCGCATCTCAAGAGGAGGCGATCTCCACAGGAAAGGCGAGAGGAACTCCAGGGTCGTGCCACCATTCCCAGAGTCAACCAAATGTCTCCGTCCATTCCAGGGAACCTGTTTTCCCTGCACTGCTCGACTTTCAAACCGAGGATCGACTCACACCACGGTGGCACGTGGGACAGCCCTGTGGGAAAGTGGGCCTCGTGGGAAAGCCTCGAGGGAAAGGCCAGATCGCTTGCCACGCGAAGGAAGGGTGACACTGCTGCTACAGCTCGGGAGGAAAGCGCACGTGCGTGCCCCACTCGAGACGAGGACTGACTCCCCTGGGGAGACACCAGAAGTACCCCAAGATCCACGTAAGCACTGGAGAGGAATCCTCAGGTTCCGCACCCACTCCACACAATATCTTAGGCCCCTGCATCGACGGGAGAATCCGAGAGGCCCCGAGCAACTCGCATGGGGACTGGCCTTTCCTGAGGCCACCAGAGCGGGTCCCTGAGGTCCCCGTCGTAAGTCGAGAGCACCTGCCGCAACTCGAGAAAATCAGGAGGTTCTCCCCTCCAGGCGAGATGAGGCCCATTTCCGCTGAGGCGTCTCGAGGCTAATCACTAACATCTGGAACTTCCAAAGGGTCCTTCACACCCTTGCTGCAACTCAAGAAGTTCCCCGACATACCGTCTCCACTCGAGAGGAAGCACGAGAGTCCCGCCCACATCCAGAGGAGCCCCGTTTCCGCCTCCTAGCTCGAGAGGAGGGATCCTTTCCCTGCGTGGTCGGGAAAGAATTCCCGGCGTTCCCGTCGCATCTCAAGAGGAGGCGCTCTCCACAGGAAAGGCGAGAGGAACTCCAGTGTCGTGCCACATTCCAGAGTCCCCCGATGTCTCAGTCCATTCCAGGGAAACCTGTTTTCCCTGCACTGCGTCGACTTTCAAGCCGAGGATCGACTCACACCACGGTGGCACGTGGGACAGCCCTGTGGGAAAGCCTCGTGGGAAAGCCTCGAAAGCTCGAGGGAAAGCCCCTGATCCCTTGGACGCGAAGGAAGCGTGACACTGCTGCTACAGCTCGGGAGGAAAGCGCACGTGCATGCCCCCACTCGAGACGAGGACTGACTCCCCTGGGGAGACTCCAGAAGTACCCCAAGATCCATATCAGCACTGGATTGGAATCCTCGGTTTCCGGCACCGATTCCACACAAGACCTTAGGCCCGGGCATCGACGGGAGAGAATCCCGAGAGGCCCCCAAGCAACTCGAATGGGGACTGGCCTTTCCTCAACCTAGAGCGGTCCCTGAGGTCCCCTTCGTAAGTCGAGAGCACCTGCCGCAACTCAGAAAATCCAGGAGGTTCTCCCATCCAGGCGAGATGAGGCCCATTTTCGCTGAGGCGTCTCGAGGCTAATCACACTACCTCTGGAACTTACAAAGGGTCCTTCACACCCTTGCTGCAACTCAAGAAGTTCCCCGACATAACCGTCTCCACTCGAGTGGAAGCACGATAGTCCGCCCACATCCAGAGGAGCCCGTTTCCGCCTCCTAGCTCGAGAGGAGGGATCCTTTCCCTGCGTGGTCGGGAAAGAATTCTCGGCATTTCCGTCGCATCTCAAGAGGAGGCGCTCTCCACAGGAAAGGCGAGAGGAACTCCAGGGTCGTGCTCCTCCTCGGATGTGGGCGGGACTATCGTGCTTCCACTCGAGTGGAGACGGTTATGTCGCGGAACTTCTTGAGTTGCAGCAAGGGTGTGAAGGACCCTTTGTAAGTTCCAGAGGTAGGTGTGATTAGCCTCGAGACGCCTCAGCGAAAATGGGCCTCATCTCGCCTGGATGGGAGAACCTCCTGGATTTTCTCGAGTTGCGGCAGGTGCTCTCGACTTACGAAGGGGACCTCAGGGACCGCTCTGTGGATTGAGGAAAGGCCAGTCCCCATTCGAGTTGCTTGGGGCCTCTCAGGATTCCTCTCCGTCGATGCCGGGCCTAAGGTCTTGTGTGGAATCGGTGCCGGAACCGAGGATTCCTCCAGTGCTGATATGGATCTTGGGGTACTTCTGGAGTCTCCCCAGGGGAGTCAGTCCTCGTCTCGAGTGGGGGCATGCACGTGCGCTTTCCTCCGAGCTGTAGCAGCAGTGTCACGCTTCCTTCGCGTGGATCAAGGGATCAGGGGCTTTCCCTCGAGCTTTCCCGAGGCTTTCCACGAGGCTTTCCCACAGGGCTGTCCACGTGCCACCGTGGTGTGAGTCGATCCTCGGCTTGAAAGTCGACGCAGTGCAGGAAAAACAGGTTTCCCTGGAATGGACTGAGACATCTGGGGGACTCTGGAAATGTGGCACGACCTGGAGTTCCTCTCGCCTTTCCTGTGGAGAGCGCCTCCTCTTGAGATGCGACGGGAACGCCGGGAATTCTTTCCCGACCACGCAGGGAAAGGATCCCTCCTCTCGAGCTAGGAGGCGGAAACGGGCTCCTCTGGATGTGGCGGGACTCTCGTGCTTCCTCTCAAGTGGAGACGGTTATGTCGGGGAACTTCTTGAGTTGCAGCAAGGGTGTGAAGGACCCTTTGGAAGTTCCAGAGTTAGAAGTGATTAGCCTCGAGACGCCTCAGCGGAAATGGCCTCATCTCGCCTGGAGGGGAGAACCTCCTGTATTTTCTCGAGTTGCGGCAGGTGCTCTCGACTTACGACGGGGGACCTCAGGGACCCGCTCTGGTGGCCTCAGGAAAGGCCAGTCCCCATGCGAGTTGCTCGGGGCCTCTCGGATTCTTCTCCCCGATGGGGCCTAAGATATTGTGTGGTGGGTGCTGGAACCTGAGGATTCCTCTCCAGTGCTTACGTGGATCTTGGGGTACTTCTGGTGTCTCCCAGGGGAGTCAGTCTCGTCTCGAGTGGGGCACGCCGTGCGCTTTCCTCCCGAGCTGTAGCAGCAGTGTCACCCTTCCTTCGCGTGGATCAAGCGATCTGTGCCTTTCCCTCGAGGCTTTCCCACAGGCTTTCCCACGAGGCTTTCCCACAGGGCTGTCCCACGTGCCACCGTGGTGTGAGTCGATCCTCGGTTTGAAAGTCGAGGCAGTGCAGGGAAAACAGGTTTCCCTGGAATGGACGGAGACATTTGGTTGACTCTGGGAATGGTGGCACGACCCTGGAGTTCCTCTCGCCTTTCCTGTGGAGATCGCCTCCTCTTGAGATGCGACGGGAACGCCGGGAATTCTTTCCCGACCACGCAGGGAAAGGATCCCACCTCTCGCGTTAGGAGACGGAATCGGGGCTCCTCTGGATGTGGCCGGGACTCTCGTGCTTCCTCTCAAGTGAGACGGGTATGTCGGGGAACTTCTTGAGTTGCAGCAAGGTGTGAAGGACCTTTTGGAAGTTCCAGATGTTAGAAGTGATTAGCCTGGAGACGCCTCAGCGGAAATGGGCCTCATCTCGCCTGTAGAGGAGAACCTCCTGTATTTTCTGGAGTTGTGACAGGTGCTCTCGACTTACGACGGGGACCTCAGGGACCCGCTCTGGTGGCCTCAGGAAAGGCCAGTCCCCATGCGAGTTGCTCGGGGGCCTCTCAGGATTCCTCTCCCGTCAATTCCGGGGCCTATGATCTTGTGTGGAGTCGGTGCCGGAACCTGAGGATTCCTCTCCAGTGCTGACATGGATCTTGGGGTACTTCTGGAGTCTCCCCAGGGGAGTCAGTCCTCGTCTCGAGGGGGGGCATGCACGTGCGCTTTCCTCCCGAGCTGTAGCAGCAGTGTCACGCTTCCCTTCGCGTGGATTAAGGGATCTGTGGCTTTCTCTCGAGGCTTTCCCACGAGGCTTTCCCGAGCCACGAGGCTTTCCCACAAGGCTTTCCCACAGGGCTGTCCCACGTGCCACCGTGGTGTGAGTCGATCCTCGGCTTGAAAGTCGACGCAGTGCTGGGAAAACAAGTTTCCCTGGAATGGACTGAGACATCTCGAGGACTCTGGGATTGGTGGCACGACCCTGGAGTTCCTCTCGCCTTTCCTGTGGAGAGCGCCTCCTCTTGAGATGCGACGGAAATGCCGAGAATTCTTTCCCGACCACGCAGGGAAAGGATCCCTCCTCTCGAGCTAGGAGGCGGAAACGGGGCTCCTCTGGATGTGGCGGGACTATCGTGCTTCCACTCGAGTGGAGACGGTTATGTCGCGGAACTTCTTGAGTTGCAGCAAGGGTGTGAAGGACCCTTTGTAAGTTCCAGAGGTAGGTGTGATTAGCCTCGAGACGCCTCAGCGAAAATGGGCCTCATCTCGCCTGGATGGGAGAACCTCCTGGATTTTCTTGAGTTGCGGCAGGTGCTCTCGACTTACGAAGGGGACCTCAGGGACCAGCTCTAGAGGATTGAGGAAAGGCCAGTCCCCATTCGAGTTGCTTGGGGCCTCTCAGGATTCCTCTCCGTCGATGCCCGGGCCTAAGGTCTTGTGTGGAATCGGTGCCGGAAACCGAGGATTCCAATCCAGTGCTGATATGGATCTTGGGGTACTTCTGGAGTCTCCCAGGGGAGTCAGTCCTCGTCTCGAGTGGGGCATGCACGTGCGCTTTCCTCCGAGCTGTAGCAGCAGTGTCACGCTTCCCTTCGCGTGGATCAAGGGATCAGGGCTTTCCCTCGAGGCTTTCCCACGAGGCTGAGGCTTTCCCACAGGGCTGTCCACGTGCCACCGTGGTGTGAGTCGATCCTCGGCTTGAAAGTCGAGGCAGTGCAGGAAAACAGGTTTCCCTGGAATGGACTGAGACATCTGGGGGACTCTGGAATGTGGCACGACCTGGAGTTCCTCTCGCCTTTCCTGTGGAGAGCGCCTCCACTTGAGATGCGACGGGAACGCCGGGAATTCTTTCCCGACCACGCAGGGAAAGGATCCCCTCCTCTCGAGCTAGGAGGCGGAAACGGGGCTCCTCTGGATGTGGGCGGGACTCTCGTGCTTCCTCTCGAGTGGAGACGGTTATGTCGGGGAACTTCTTGAGTTGCAGCAAGGGTGTGAAGGACCCTTTGGAAGTTCCAGATGTTAGGTGATTAGCCTCGAGACGCCTCAGCGGAAATGGCCTCATCTCGCCTGGAGGGGAGAACCTCCTGGATTTTCTCGAGTTGCGGCAGGTGCTCTCGACTTACGACGGGGACCTCAGGGACCCGCTCTGGTGGCCTCAGGAAAGGCCAGTCCCCATGCGAGTTGCTCGGGGGCCTCTCGGGATTCTTCTCCCGTCGATGCAGGGGCCTAAGATATTGTGTGGAGTGGGTGCTGGAACCTGAGGATTCCTCTCCAGTGCTGACATGGATCTTGGGGTACTTCTGGTGTCTCCCCAGGGGAGTCAGTCCTCGTCTCGAGTGGGGCATGCACGTGCGCTTTCCTCCCGAGCTGTAGCAGTGTCACCTTCCCTTCGCGTGGATCAAGGATCTGTGCCTTCCCTCGAGGCTTTCCACGAGGCTTTCGAGCTTTCCCACAGGGCTGTCCCACGTGCCACCGTGGTGTGAGTCGATCCTCGTTTGAAAGTCGAGCAGTGCAGGGAAAACAGGTTTCCCTGGAATGGACGGAGACATTTGGTGACTCTGGAATGGTGGCACGACCCTGGAGTTCCTCTCGCCTTTCCTGTGGAGAGCGCCTCCTCTTGAGATGCGACGGGAACGCCGGGAATTCTTTCCCGACCACGCAGGGAAAGGATCCCACCTCTCGCGTTAGGAGACGGAAACGGGGCTCTCTGGATGTGGCCGGACTCTCGTGCTTCCTCTCAAGTAGAGACGGGTATGTCGGGGAACTTCTTGAGTTGCAGCAAGGTGTGAAGGACCTTTTGGA
>NW_017197895.1:0-7892 GCF_001704415.2 Capra hircus
ATCGATGGACACGTATCCCGAGAGGGCCGCGAGCAACTGCGCATGGGGACTGGCCTTCCCTGAGGCCCCCAGTGCGGGTCCCTGAGGTCCCCGTCGTATGTCGAGAGCACCTGCCACAACTCGAGAAAATCCAGGAGGTTCTCCCCTCCAGGCGAGATGAGGCCCATTTCCGCTGAGGCGTCTCGAAGCTAATCACACCTAACCTCTGGAACTTCCAAAGGGTCCTTCACACCCTTGCTGCAACTCAAGAAGTTCCCGACATACCCGTCTCCACTCGAGAGGAAGCACGAGAGTCCCGCCCACATCCAGAGAGCCCCTTTTCTCCCTCATAGCTCGAGACGAGGGATCCTTTCACTGTGTGTCGGGAAAGAATTCCTGGGGTTCCTTCGCATCTCAAGAGAAGGCGCTCTCCTCTGGAAAGGCGAGAGGAAATCCAGGTTCGTGACACCATTCCCACAGTCCCCCAGATGTCTCAGTCCATTCCAGGGAAAACTGTTTTCCCTGCACTGCTCGACTTTCAAGCCGAGGATCGACTCACACCACGGTGGCACTTGGGACAGCCCTGTGGGAAAGCCTCGTAGGAAAGCCTCGAGGGCTAGCCACAGATCCCTTGATCCACGTGAAGGGACACGTGACACTGCTGCTACAGGTCGGGAGGAAAGCTCACGTGCATGCCCCACTCGAGACGAGGACTGACTTCCCTGGGGAGACTCCAGAAGTACCCCAAGATGCATGTCAGCACTGGAGAGGAATCCTCAGGTTCTGGCACCATCTCCACACAAGGTCTTAGGCCTCGGCATCGACGGAGAGGAATCCCGAGAGGCCCCCGAGCAATTCGCATGGGGACTGGTCTTTCCTGAGGCCACCAGAGCAGGTCCCTGAGGTCCGGTCGTAAGTTCTGAGCACCTGCCTCAACTGGAGGTAATCCAGGTTGTTCTTCCCTGCAGGCGAGATGAGGCCCATTTCCGCTGAGCCATATCCAGGCTAATCACACCTAACCTGTGGAACTTCCAAAGGGTCCTTCACAACCTTGCTGCAACTCAAGAAACTCCCCGACATACCCGTCTCCAGTGGAGAGGAAGCACGAGAGTCCCGCCCACATACAGAGGAGCCCCGATTCCGCCTCCTAGTTCGAGAGGAGGGATCCTTTCCTGCGTGGTCGGTAAAGAATTCCCGGCGTTCCCGATCGAATCTCAAGAGGAGGCGCTCTCCACAGGAAAGGCGAGAGGAAATCCAGGTTCGTGCCACCATTCCCAGAGTCACCCAGATGTCTCTGTCCATTCCAGGGAAACCTGTTTTTCCCTGCAATGCCTCGACTTTCAAGCCGAGGATCGACTCACACCACGGTGGCACGTGGGACAGCCCTGTGGGAAAGGCTCGTGGGAAAGCCTCGTGGGAAAGGCTGTATGAAAGCCTCGAGGGAAAGCCCACTGATCCCTTGAACCACGCGAAGGGAAGCGTATCACTGCTGCTAGAGCTCGGGAGGAAAGCGCACGTGCCTGCCCTCACTCGAGTCGATGTCTGACTCCCTGGGAGACTCCAGAAGTACCCCAAGACCCATGTCACACTGGAGAGGAATCCTCAGGTTCCGGCCACCGACTCCACACAAGGTCTTAGACCCCGGGCATCGATGGGACACGTATCCCGAGAGGGCCCCAAGCAACTCGCATGGGGACTGGCCTTCCCTGAGGCCCCCAGTGCGGGTCCCTGAGGTCCCCGTCGTATGTCGAGAGCACCCTGCCACAACTCGAGAAAATCCAGGAGGTTCTCCCTCCAGGCGAGATGAGGCCCATTTCCGCTGAGGCGTCTCGAAGCTAATCACAACCTAACCTCTGGAACTTCCAAAGGGTCCTTCACACCCTTGCTGCAACTCAAGAAGTTCCCCGACATACCCGTCTCCACTCGAGAGGAAGCACGAGAGTCCCGCCCACATCCAGAGGAGCCCCTTTTCTCCCTCATAGCTCGAGACGAGGGATCCTTTCACTGTGTGTCGGGAAAGAATTCCTGGGATCCCGTCGCATCTCCAGAGGAGCGCTCTTCCACAGGAAAGGCGAGAGGAACTACAGGGTGGTGCCACCATTCACAGAGTCCCCCAGATATCTCAGTCCATTCCAGGGAAACCTGTTTTCCCTGCATGTGCCTCGACTTTCAAGCCGAGGATCGACTCACACCACGGTGGCACGTGGGACAGCCCTGTGGAAAAGACTCGTGGGAAAACCTCGTGGGAAATCCTCGAGGGAAAGCCACAGATCCCTTGATCCACGCCAAGGGAAGGGTAACACTGCTGCTACAGCTCGGGAGGAAAGCGCACGTGCATGCCACCAGTGAAGACGAGGACTGACTCCCTGGGAGACTCCAGAAGTCCCTCAAGATCCATGTCAGCACTGGAGAGGAATCCTGAGGTTCCGGCACCATCTCCACACAATGTCTTAGGCCCCGGCATCGACGGAGAGGAATCCCGAGAGGCCCACGAGCAATTCCCATGGGACCGCTCTTTCCTGAGGCCACCAGAGCAGGTCCCTGAGGTCCCGGTCGTAAGTGTGAGCAGCTGCCTCAACTGGAGAAAATCCAGGAGGTTCTCCCCTCCAGGCGCGATGAGGCCCATTTCCGCTGAGGCGTCTGGAAGCTAATCACACCTAATCTCTGGAAATTTCAAAGGGTTCCTTCACAACCTGGCTGCAACTCAAGAAATTCCCCGCATTCCCGTCTCCACTCGAGAGGAAGCACAGGAGTCCTGCCCACATCCAGATGAGCCCCGAATCCCGCCTCGTAGCTGGAGAGGTGGGATCCTTTCCCTGTGTGGTCGGGAAAGAATTCCCGGCGTTCCCTTCGCATCTCAAGAGAAGGCGCTCTCCTCTGGAAAGGCGAGAGGAAATCCAGGTTCGTGCCACCATTCCCACAGTCCCCCAGATGTCTCAGTCCATTCCAGGGAAAACTGTTTTCCCTGCACTGCCTCGACTTTCAAGCCGAGGATCGACTCACACCACGGTGGCACGTGGGACAGCCCTGTGGGAAAGCCTCGAAGGAAAGCCTCGAGGGCTAGCCACAGATCCCTTGATCCACGTGAAGGGACACGTGACACTGCTGCTACAGGTCGGGAGGAAAGCTCACGTGCATGCCACCCACTCGAGACGAGGACTGACTCCCCTGGGGAGACTCCAGAAGTACCCCAAGATGCATGTCAGCACTGGAAAGGTGTCCTCAGGTTCCGGCACCGACTCCACACAAGGTCGTAGGCTCCAGCATCGACAGGAGAGGAATTCCGAGAGGCCCCCGAGCATCTCGCTTGGGGACTTGCCTTTCCTGAGGCCACCAGTGCGGGTCCCTGAGGTCCCCGTCGTATGTCGAGAGCACCTGCCGCAACTCGAGAAAATCAGGAGGTTCTCCCTTCCAGGCGAGCTGAGGCCCATTTCCGCTGAGGCATCTCGATGCTAATCACACCTAACCTAAGGAACTTTCAAAGGGTTCTTCACACCCTTGCTGCAACTCAAGAAGTTCCCCCAACATACCCGTCTCCACTCGAGATGAAGCACGAGAGTCCCGTCCACATCTAGAGGAGC
This sequence comes from Capra hircus, assembly GCF_001704415.2. Taxonomy (NCBI): domain Eukaryota; kingdom Metazoa; phylum Chordata; class Mammalia; order Artiodactyla; family Bovidae; genus Capra; species Capra hircus. Next base: position 3,561 of record NW_017197895.1, read on the forward strand.
CCCGTTTCCACCTCCTAGCTCGAGACGGGGGATCCTTTCAGTGTGTGGTCGGGAAAGAATTCCCGGTGTTCCCGTCGCATCTCAAGAGGAGGCGCTCTCCACAGGAAAGGCGAGAGGAACTCCAGGGTCGTGCCACCATTCCGAGAGCCCCCAGATGTCTCAGTCCATTCCAAGGAAACCTGTTTTCCCTGCACTGCCTCGACTTTCAAAAAGCTGATCAACTCACACCACGGTGGCACGTGAGATAGCCCTGTGGGAAAGCCTCGTGGGAAAGCCTCGTGGGAAAGCCTCGTGGGAAAGCCTCGTGGGAAAGCCTCGTGGGAAAGCCTCGAGGGAAAGCCACAGATCCCTTGATCCACGCGAAGGGATGCATGACACTACTGCTACAGCTCAGGAGGACAGCGCACGTGCATGCCCCCACTCGAGACGAGGATGGACTCCCTTGGGGAGACTCCAGAAGTACCCAAGATCCATGTCAGAACTGGAGAGGAATCCTCAGGATCCGGCACCGATTCCACACAAGGTCTTAGGCCCCGGCATCGACGGAGAGGAATCCCGAGAGGCCCCAAGGAACTCGCATGGGGACTGGCCTTTCCTGAGGCCAGCAGAGCGGCGTCCCTGAGGTCCCCGTCGTAAGTCGAGAGCACCTGCCGCAACTCGACAAAATCCAGGTGGTTCTCCCTTCCAGATGAGAAGAGGGCCATTTCCGCTGAGGCGTCTTGAGGCTAATCACACCTAAACTCTGGAACTTCCAAAGGGTCCTTCACACCCTTGCTGCAACTCAAGAAGTTCCCCAACATACCCGTCTCCATTCGAGAGGAAGCACGAGAGTCCCCCCACATCCCGAGGAGCCCCCTATTCTGCCTCCTAGCTCGATTCGGGGGATCCTTTTCCTGCGTGTTTGGGAAATAATTCCCGGTGTTTCCGTCGCATCTCAAGAGGAGGCGCTCTCCACAGGAAAGGCAAGAGGAACTGCCGGGTCGTACCACCATTTCCACAGTCCCCCAGATGTCTCAGTCCATTCCAGGGAAACCTGTTTTCCCTGCACTGCCACGATTTTCAAGCCGAGGATCGACTCTCACCATGGTTCCACGTGGGACAGCCCTGTGGGAAAGCCTCGTGGGAAAGCCTCCAGGAAAAGCCACAGATCCCTTGAGCCACGTGAAGGAAAGCGTGACACTGCTGCTACAGCTCGGGAGGAAAGCGCAGGTGCATGCCCCCACTCTAGACGAGGACTGACTCCCCTGGGGAGACTCCAAAAGAACCCCAAGATCTATGTCAGCACTGGAGAGGAATCCTAAGTTCCCGGCCCCGAATCCATACAAGGTCTTAGGCCCCGGCATCGACGGGAGAGGAATCCCGAGAGGCCCCCGAGCAACTCGCATGGGGACTGGCCTTTCCTGAGGCCACCAGAGCGAGTCCCTGAGCTCCCCGTCGTAAGTCGAGAGCACCTGCCGCAACTCGAGAAAATGCAGGAGGTTCTCCCCTCCAGGCGAGATGAGGCCCATTTCCGCTGAGGCGTCTTGAGGCTAATCACACCTAACCTCTGGAACTTCCAAAGGGTCCTTCACACCCTTGCTGCAACTCAAGAAGTTCCCCGACATACCCGTCTCCACTCGAGAGGAAGCACGAGAGTCCCGCCCTCATCCAGAGGAGCCGCGTTTCCGCCTCCTAGCTCGAGAGAAGGGATCCTTTCACTGCGTGTTCGGGAAAGAATTCCCAGCGTTCCCGTCGCAACTCATGAGCAGGCGCTCTCCACAGGAAAGGCGAGAGAACTCCAGGGTCGTGCCACAATTCCCCGAGTCCCCCAGATGTCTCAGTCAATTCCAGGGAAACCTGTTTTCCCTGCACTGCCTCAACTTTCAAGCCGAGGATCGACTCACACCATGGTGACACGTGGAACAGCTCTGTGGGAAAGACTCGTGTAAATGCCTCGAGGGAAAGCCTTGAGGGAAAGCCACAGATCCCTTGATCCACTCGACGGGAAGCATGACACTGCAGCTACAGCTCGGGAAGAAAGCGCTCGTTCAAGCCCCCACTCGAGACGAGGAGTGACTCCCTGGGGAGACTCCAGAAGTACCGCAAGATCCATGTCAGCACTGGAGAGAAATCCTCAGGTTCCGGCACCGACTCCACACAATTTCTTTGGCCCCGGCATAGACGAGAGAGGAATCCTGAGAGGCCCGAGCAACTCGCATGGGGACTGGCCTTTCCTGAGGCCACCAGTCGGGTCCCTGACGTCCCCGTGGTAAGTCGAGAGCACCGGTCACAACTCGAGAAAATTCAGGAGGTTCTCCCCTCCAGGCGAGATGAGGCCCATTTCCCTTAGGCGTCTCGAGGCTAATCACACCTAACCTCTGGAACTAACAAAGGGTCCTTCACACCCTTGCTGCAACTCAAGAAGTTGGGCGACATACCCGTCTCCACTCGAGAGGAAGCACGAGAGTCCCGCCCACATCCAGAGGAGCCCTGTTTCCGCCTCCTAGCTCGAGAGGAGGGATATTTTAACTGCGTGTTCGGGAAAGAATTCCCGGCTTTCCCGTCGCATCTCAAGAGGAGGATCTCTCCACAGCAAAGGCGAGAGAAACTCCAAGGTCGTGCCACCATTCCCAGAGGCCCCAGATGACTCAGTCCATTCCAGGGAAACTTGTTTTACCTGCACTGCCTCCACTTTCAAGCCGAGGATCGACTCACACCACGGTGGCACGTGGGACAGCCCTGTGGGAAAGCCTCGTGGGAAAGCCTCGAGGGAAAGCCACAGATCCTTTATCCACGGGAAGGGAAGCGCGACACTGCTGCTACAGCTCGGGAGGAAAGCGCACGTGCATGCCCCTACTCGAGACGAGGACTGACTCCCCTGGGGAGACTCCAGAAGTACCCCAAGATCCATGTCAGCACTGGAGAGGAATCCTCAGGTTCCGGCACCCAATCCACACAATATCTTAGGCCCCTGCATCGACGGGAGAGGAATCCGAGAGGTTCCTGAGCATCTCGCATGGGACTGGCCTTTCCTGAGGCCACCAGAGCGGGTCCCTGAGGTCCCCGTCGTAAGTCGAGAGCACCTGCCACAACTCGAGAAAATCCAGGAGGTTCTCCCATCCAGGCGAGATGAGGCCCTGTTTCGCTGAGTCGTTTCGAGGCTAATCACACCTACCTCTGGAACTTACAAAGGGTCCTGCACACCCTTGCTGCAACTCAAGAAGTTCCCCGACATACCCGTCTCCACTCGAGTGGAAGCACGAGAGTCCGCCAACATCCAGAGGAGCCCCGTTTCCCGCCTCCTAGCTTGAGAGGAGGGATCCTTTCCCTGCGTGGTCGGGAAAGAATTCCCGGCGTTCCCGTCGCATCTCAAGAGGAGGCGCTCTCCACAGGAAAGGCGAGAGGAACTCAGGGTCGTGCCACCATTCCCAGAGTCCCCCAGATGTCTCAGTCCATTCCAGGGAAACCTGTTTTCCCTGCACTGCCTCGACTTTCAAGCCGTGGATCGACACCACCACGGTGCAACGTAGGACAGCCCTGTGGGAAAGCTCGAAAGCCTCGTGGGAAAGCCTCGAGGGAATGCCACAGATCCTTGATCCACGCGAAGGGAAGCAAGACACTGCTGCTACAGCTAGGGAGGAAAGCGCACGTGCATGCGCCACTCGAGAGGAGGACTGACTCCCCTGGGGAGACTCCAGAAGTACCCCAAGATCCATGTCAGCACTGGAGAGGAATCCTCAGGTTCCGGCACCGACTCCACACAAGATCTTAGGCCCCGGCATCGACGGGAGAGGAATCCGAGAGGCCCCGAGAGCAACTCGCATGGGGACTGGCCTTTCCTGAGGCCACCAGAGCGGATCACTGAGGTCCCCGTCATAAGTCGAGAGCACCTGCTGCAACTCGAGAAAATCCAGGAGGTTCTCCCCTCCAGGAGAGATGAGGCCCATTTCCGTTGAGACAAACTGGGGGTAATCACACTTTAACTCTGGAACTTCCCAAAGGGTCCTTCACACCTTGCTGCAACTCAAGATGTTCCCCGACATACCCGCCTCCACTCAAGAGGAATCCGAGAGTCCCGCCCATATCCAGAGTCGCCCCGTTTCCGCCTGCTAGCTCGAGAGGAGGGATCCTTTCCCTGCGTGGTCGGGAAAGAATTCCCGGCGTTCCCGTCGCATCTCAAGAGGAGGCGCTCTCCACAGGAAAGGCGAGAGGAACTCGAGGGTCGTGCCACCATTCCTGAGTCCCTGGATGTCTCAGTCCATTCCAGGGAAACCTGTTTTCCCTGCACTGCCTCAACTTTCAAGCTGAGGATCGACTCACACCATGGTGGCACATGGGACAGCCCTGTGGGAA
>NW_017197896.1:0-7892 GCF_001704415.2 Capra hircus
CAGTGCAGAGAAAACAGGTTTCCCTGGAAATGGACTGAGACATCTGGGGGACTCTGGGAATGGTGTCACGACCCTGGAGTTCCTCTCGCCTTTCCTGTGGAGAGCGTCTCTCTCTTGAGATGCGACGGGAACGCCGGGAATTCTTTCCCGAACACGCAGGGAAAGGATCCTCCTCTCGAGCTAGGAGGCGGAAACGGGGCTCCTCTGGATGTGGGCGACTCTCCTGCTTCCTCTCGAGTGGAGACGGGTATCGGGAAACTCCTTGAGTTGCAGCAAGGGTGTGAAGGACCTTTTGGAAGTTCCAGAGGTTAGGTGTGATTAGCCTCGAGACGCCTCAGCGGAAATGGGCCTCTTCTCGCTGGAGGGGAGAACCTCCTGGATTTATCGAGTTGCAGCAGTGCTCTCGACTTACGACGAGGACCTCAGGGACCCGCTCTGGTGGCCTCAGGAAAGGCCAGTCCCCATGCGAGTTGCTTGGGGGCCTCTCGGGATTCCTCTCTCGTCGATGCCAGGGCCTAAGATCTTGTATGGAGTCTGTGCCGGAACCTGAGCATTCCTCTCCAGTGCAGACATGGATCCTGGGTTACTTCTGGAGTCTCCCCAGGGGAGTCAGTCCTCGTCTCGAGTGGGGGCATGCACGTGCGCTTTCCTCCCGAGCTGTAGCAGCAGTGTCACGCTTCCTTCGCGTGGATCAAGGGATCTGTGGCTTTCCCTCGAGGCTTTCCAACGAGGCTTTCCACAGGGCTGTCCCACGTGCCACCATGGTGTAAAGTCGATCTTCGCTTGAAAGTCGAGGCAGTGCAGGGAAAGCAGGTTTCCCTGGAATGGACTGAGACATCCTGGGACTCTGGGAATGTGGAACGACCCTGGAGTTCCTCTCGCCTTTCCTGTGGAGAGCGCCTCCTCTTGAAATGCGACGGAAACGCCAGGAATTCTTTCCCGACCACGCAGGGAAAGATCCCTCCTCTCGAGCTAGGAGGCGGAAACGGGGCTCCTCTGGATGTGGGCGGGACTCTCCTGCTTCCTCTCGAGTGTAGACGGGTATGTCGGGGATCTTCTTGAGTTGCAGCAAGGGTGTGAAGTCGCTTTGGGAGCTCCAGAGGTTAGGTGTGATTAGCCTCGAGATGCCTCAGCGGAAATGGCACTCATCTCGCCTGGAGGGGAGAACCTCCTGGATGTTCTCGAGTTTCGGCAGGTGCTCTCGACTTTCGACGGGGACCTCAGGGACCCGCTCTGGTGGCCTCAGGAAAGGCCATTCCCCATGGGAGTTGCTCGGGGGCCTCTTGGGATTCCTCTCCCGTCGATGCTGCGGCCTAAGACCTCGTGTGGAGTCGGTGCCGAACCTGAGGATTCCTCTCCAGTGCTGACATGGATCTTGGGGTACTTCTGGAGTCTCCCCAGGAGAGTCAGTCCTCGTCTCGAGTGGGGGCATGCACGTGCGCTTTCCTCCCGAGCTGTAGCAGCAGTGTCACGCTTCCCTTCGCGTGGATCAAGGGATCTGTGGCTTTCCCTCGAGGCTTTCCACGAGGCTTTCCCACGAGGCTTTCCCACAGGGCTGCCCCACGTGCCACCGTGTGTGTGAGTCGATCTTCGGCTTGAAAGTCGACGCAGTGCAGGGAAAACAGGTTTCCTGGAATGGACTGAGACACCTGGTTGTCTCTGGGAATGGTGTCACGACCCTGGAGTTCCTCTCGCCTTTCCTGTGAGAGCGCGCCTCTCTTGAGATGCGACGGGAACGCCGGGAATTCTTTCCCGACCAAGCAGGGAAAGGATCCCTCATCTCAGGCTAGGAGGCGGAAACGGGGGCTCCTCTGGATGTGGCCGGACTCTCGTGCTTCCTCTCAAGTGGAGACGGGTATGTCGGGGAACTTCTTGAGTTGCAGCAAGGGTGTGAAGAACCTTTGGAAGTTCCAGAGGTTAGGTGTGATTAGCCTCGAGACGCCTCAGCGGAAATGGGCCTCATCTCGCCTGGAGGGGAGAACCTCCTGGATTTTCTCGAGTTGCAGCAGGTGCTCTCGACTTACGACGGGGACCTCAGGGACCCGCTCTGGTGGCCTCAGGAAAGGCCAGTCCCCATGCGAGTTGCTCGGGGGCCTCTCGGGATTCCTCTCCCGTCTATGCCGGGCCTAAGATCTTGTGTGGAGTCGGTGCCGGAACCTGAGCATTCCTCTCCAGTGCTGACATGGATCTTGGGGTTCTTCTGGAGTCTCCCCAGGGAGTCAGTCCTCGTCTCGAGTGGGGGCATGCATGCGCTTTCCTCCGAGCTGTAGCAGCAGTGTCACGCTTCCCTTCGCGTGGATCAAGGGATCTGTGGCTTTCCCTCGAGGCTTTCCAACGAGGCTTTCCCACAGGGCTGTCCCACGTGCCACCGTGGTGTGAGTCGATCTTCGCTTGAAAGTCGAGGCAGTGCAGGGAAAGCAGGTTTCCCTGGAATGGACTGAGACATCTGGGGACTCTGGGAATGTGGAACGACCCTGGAGTTCCTCTCGCCTTTCCTGTGGAGAGCGCCTCCTCTTGAGATGCGACGGAAACGCCGGGAATTCTTTCCCGACCACGCAGGGAAAGGATCCCTCCTCTCAGCTAGGAGGCGGAAACGGGGCTCCTCTGGATGTGGGCGGGACTCTCGTGCTTCCTCTCGAGTGGAGACGGGTATGTCGGGGAACTTCTTGAGTTGCAGCAAGGGTGTGAAGACCTTTGGAATTCCAGAGGTTAGGTGTGATTAGCCTCGAGACGCCTCAGCGGAAATGGGCCTCATCTCGCCTGGAGGGGAGAACCTCCTGGATTTTCTCGAGTTGCGGCAGGTGCTCTCGACTTACGACGGGGACCTCAGGGACCGCTCTGGTGGCCTCAGGAAAGGCCATTCCCCATGCGAGTTGCTCGGGGGCCTCTCGGGATTCCTCTCCCATCGATGCTGGGGCCTAAGACTTGTGTGGAGTCAGTTCCGGGAACCTGAGGATTCCTCTCCAGTGCTGACATGGATCTTGGGGTACTTCTGGAGTCTCCCCAGGGGTCAGTCCTCGTCTCGAGTGGGGGCATGCACGTGCGCTTTCCTCCCGAGCTGTAGCAGCAGTGTCGCGCTTCCCTCAAGTGGATCAAGGGATCTGTGGATTTCCCTCGAGGCTTTCCCACGAGGCTTTCCCAGGAGGCTTTCCCACAGGGGGCTGTCCCACGTGCCACCGTGGTGTGAGTCGATCCTCGGCTTGAAAGTCGAGGCAGTGCAGGGAAAACAGGTTTCCCTGGAATGGACTGAGACATCTGGTTGTCTCTGGGAATGGTGGCACGACCCTGGAGTTCCTCTCGCCTTTCCTGTGGAGAGCGCCTCCTCTTGAGATGCGACGGAAACGCCGGGAATTCTTTCCCGACCACGCAGGGAAAGGATCCCTCATCTCAGGCTAGGAGGCGGAAACGGGGCTCCTCTGGATGTGGCGGACTCTCGTGCTTCCTCTCAAGTGGAGACGGGTATGTCGGGGAACTTCTTGAGTTGCAGCAAGGGTGTGAAGAACCCTTTGGAAGTTCCAGAGGTTAGGTGTGATTATCCTCGAGACGCCTCAGCGGAAATGGGCCTCATTTCGCCTGAAGGGGAGAACCTCCTGGATTTTCTCGAGTTGCGGCAGGTGCTCTCGACTTATGACGGGGACCTCAGGGACCGCTCTGGTTGCCTCAGGAAAGGCCAGTCCCATGTGAGAAGCTCGGGGGCCTCTCGGGATTCCTCTCCCGTCGATGCTGGGGCCTAAGACATTGTGTGGAGTCAGTGCCAGAACCTGAGGATTCCTCTCCAGTGCTGACATGGATCTTGGGGTACTTCTGGAGTCTCCCCAGGGAGTCAGTCTTCGTCTCAAGTGGGGGCATGCACGTGCGCTTTCCTCCCGAGCTGTAGCAGCAGTGTCGCGCTTCCCTTCGCGTGGATCAAGGGATCTGTGGCTTTCCCTCGAGGCTTTCCAACGAGGCTTTCCCACAGGGCAGTCCCACGTGCCACCGTGGTGTGAGTCGATCCTCGACTTGAAAGTCGACGCAGTGCAGGGAAAATAGGTTTTCCTGGAATCGACAGAGACATCTGGGGGACTCTGGGAATGGTGGCATGACCCTGGAGTTCCTCTCGCCTTTCCTGTGGTGAGCGCCTCCTCTTGAGATGCGACGGGAACGCCGGGAATTCTTTCCCGACCACGCAGGGAAATGATCCTCCTCTCGAGCTAGGAGGCGGAAACGGGGCTCCTCTGGATGTGGGCGGGACTCTCATGCTTCGTCTCGAGTGGAGACGGGTATGTCGGGCAACTTCTTGAGTTGCGGCAAGGGTGTGAAGGACCCGTTGGAAGTTCCAGAGGTTAGGTGTGACTAGCCTCGAGACGCCTCAGCGGAAATGGGCCTCCGCGCCAAGGGGAGAACCTCCTGGATTTTCTCGAGTTGCGGCAGGTGCTCTCACTTACGACGGGGACCTCAGGGACCCGCTCTGGTGGCCTCAGGAAAGGCCAGTCCCATGCGAGTTGCTCGGGGGCCTCTCGGGATTCCTCTCCCATCGATGCTGGGCCTAAGACCTTGTGTGGAGTCAGTTCCGGAACCTGAGGATTCCTCTCCAGTGCTGACATGGATCTTGCGGTACTTCTGGAGTCTCCCCAGGGAAGTCAGTCCTCTACTCGAGTGGGGGCATCCACGTGCGCTTTCACCCGAGCTGTAGCAGCGGTGTCCCGCTTCCCTTCGCGTGCATCAAGGGATCCGTGGCTTTCCATTGAGGCTTTCCACGAGGCTTTCCCACGAGGCTTTCTGCCGGGGTCCAGCCCCGGTGGATCCAGGGAATTCGAAGGGTGGACGGCGTTGGCGTGGAAAGACTTGTTTGTTTATTAATGTAAGATTAGATTAAGAAACTATAGTGTAATAAGAAGATTAAGTGGAGAAGAGGGCTGAATAGCTTGGTTTACGCGGAAGGCCAATAAAATTCCAGACAAGGAATTTGCACCATCTACGTTGGGCCACCGGCGCCCGCTTGAATATCTAAGGGTGCCTCGCCTTAAGCTCCCTTTGGTGCGGGTCTTAACAGCCGGGGCAAGTAAGTAGACCTGGCGAGCCTCCGCGCCCCAGAGATGGAGATTCAGCCTGAAGTTAAAGTAAAGAGCAGAGAGAGGGAAGGGGAGAGAAGAGGAGAGAGAGAGACATGGGGGGAGCCAGAGTCCCAAGAAACCAGGCCGAGAGACTAGTTCGAGAAACTGGTCCGATCCTTTATTGTTCAGAAGGCCTTTTATACTTTTGATAAAACATGGAGATCAACGGGTAACACAGAATTATGTAGCGTTCGCAGCCCAGACTCTTTCTATACATCATTTTGTATACAAAAGGTCTCAGGTGATTTACATTATCTTCTGGCCAAGAAGCTTGTTAACACTTTTTAGCTCTCTTCCTTAATGAATGTTGATTTTGTTTCCCCTGAAGTGTTTTTCTTTAATTTGCATCTCCTTAAAGCATTAAAGTTACATCTCTATAGAACAAAGGTGCAGTGGGATATAACAAAGAAGGTACTTAACTCAAAGATCTAATGTTGCTAATACCAGGTCTACTACTTGTTTTTCTATATACCAACTATATCTAAAAATAAAGGATATGAAAATTTGGCAGCAAGCATTGACTCAACAAATGAAACTTTTAATCAGTCCTATTCTAAAGATTTTGACTCTTCGGAAGCCCCTACATTCCTAGGATGTTTTAAGCTTCCTGTGCCTCCTGCGGTCAGGAGGCCTCAAACAATCACACTCGCAGAGTCCTGCAGGCAGGCTAGAAAGCCATCGGAGGGGTTTTTAGATTGAAACACTCTTTCAAATGCAGAAGACTGAAACCCTGAATTGACTTTTTCCAGAAAATGTCAGAAGAGTGGAAAAGCAGAGCACAAAAGCCGGCAGATTTTTGTTGGGGTACATGCTTAGGAATTTCCAGAGGGGTCCCTGAAGTCTGAGCACGCCTTGCGTATGTCAAGCTTCCTTCCTCATGACCTTGTCACGGGCGGGATTCCTCACTCTGGCTCCCGGCATCTCACCCTTTTTAATTTTAAATAATTGATTATTTATGTTTAAAATCAGGTGCAGTTCGGTCTCGAGATTCCGAATGCTCTGCCGAAGAATCTAGACAATATAGGGAAGTATGATTATGAGGAGCAAGATTATAGACAGTAGACAGAACAGTCTTCAGAAATGAAGTTAGAGAAAGTGTGGGAAAAGTCATTGGCTTCTCCTGCGGTGGTAAAATCTAATCGGGAGTGTTCCAAGGTCTGAATCTGATTATGAAGTTTCCCTAAGTCTAAACTAATATCTGAGCTGTTCCAAAATACCTAAACCTTGATTTTTTAACATATTGGGCATTTACACTTGTTGAGTCAATGATTGCTGTTGTAGTAACAATAACAGTTGTTGTAACACAGCAAGAACATAATTATCATATCAATAAGTTGTTACAGTTATAGGACATCTTTAAAACCACAGAAGAGCAGACATTACTTTGAGGAGTTAAACAAGATGAAAACATCCATGGTTCACAAGTCGCTACATTAGGTACATTAAGTTTTCTGGAATCATTGGTGAAAAGAAGAACATAAGGAGAGGATAGACAAGCCAAAATAGAGTAAATAGAGTCATTTTCTGGTTGGAGTTTGTGCTGCAGCAGCTGTTAGTCCTGCCGGGATCTTGATGTTTCTTTTGCCTCTTTTGCCGGTAGGAGCAGCGGCCTTCACCCCGCCCTCTGACACTGGCGCTGTTATGGGGCTGCGAGTGCGGTGCACTGGGTTCCGTCAGTCAGGCTGGCCCCGCCGCAGCTTTTGGTGCGCGGCTGTTTCCCCGCGGTGGTGGTGGCAGAGAAGTTCCCTTTTTTCTTTTGTGGCGAATCAGTCTGTCCGGGATCCAAGTTGACGAATCTGCACCCTGTGGAAAAAAATATAAACACTTCCTCGACCCGCAGTAAATTTTGGGTCGGGATCTTTTTGTTATCTGGAGGAGATCTTTTTGCTTTACTAATGGCTTTTTATTTTACTGTTTCAAACGAATCAGCATTTAACTTATTACAAAGAGAACATGTTGTAAAATCTGATGGGGGAAAACTATACTTAATTTCTCTCTTTTTAATTTTTGAATTAACAAAGCACGTGAGGGTAAATGATGCAAGATCTGATCACAAGAATTTCCTATAGCAATCTGCCAATCATCAAACATTTGAAAAGCATCAAGTTGTTCTCTGTTATATGGAAGTACAATTTTTGATGGTTCTTTATTAAACAATTTAATAAATCAGTATATTTGAATTAATCTTTTTAATTAACATGTCAGTAATTTTTCCTTAGGCAGAGGCCACTGTTCCACCCACACCGGATCTTGAAATTTTCATGTAATGGGGTAGGCAGCAAAAACAATGGCCTTCATTATAAATTTGGATATCCCAATCCAGTATATAGCTTGCGAGGAGTTGGGCAAATTAGCTCAATTATTCTTGTCTGTTGTTTACCCAATCCTTTTGATGGATCATAGCCGATCTGCAGCATCTGAGAGGTCACTTTATCATCAGGGCTAAAAAGTAACACTCCCATTTGAGATAGCATGTCCCTCCCCCACAGGGTAAGGGGGAGTGAAGGGACTACATACGGTTGGAAAGTTCCACGGGTGTCCTCAAATTGCCAATCTAAAATTTTTGCACTTTTGGCTACTGTGGGGGCTCTTCCTATCCCCACCAAGTTATTTTCAGTAGTATGTGTGGGCCAGGAGGTGGGCCAGGAGCTAGGCCAGTCTTTTCCTGAAATGCAAGAAACGTCTGCTCCTGTGTCTAATAACCCCACAATAGACTTGCCATTAATCAGAATAGTTTTCATAGGCCGTTTCTGAGTAATTTTTGTTATCCAAAAACCATATCACTAGACCCAAATATAA
>NW_017197897.1:0-7892 GCF_001704415.2 Capra hircus
GCTTGAAAACGAAGCAGTGCAGGGAAACAGGTTCCCTGGAAAATGGACTGAGACATCTGGAGGACTCTGGTAATGGTGGCACGACCCTGGAGTTCTGCTTGCCTTTATTGTGGAGAGTGCCGCCTCTTGAGATGCGAGGGGAACGCCGGGAATTCTTTCACGAGCACACAGGGAATGAATCCTCCTCTCGAGCTAGGAGGCAGAAGGGGGCTCCTCTGGATGTGGGCGGGACTCTCGTGCTTCCTCTTGGGTGGAGACGGGTATGTCGGGGAATTTCTTGAGTTGCAGCAAGGGTGTGAAGGACCCTTTGGAAGTTCCAGAGTTTAGGTGTGATTAGCCTCGAGACGCCTCAGCGGAAATGGGCCTCATCTCGCCTGGAGGGGAGAACCTCCTGGATTTTCTCGAGTTGCGGCAGGTGCTCTTGACTTACGACAGGGACCTCAGGGACCCGCTCTGGTGGCCTCAGGAAAGGCCAGTCCCCAAGCGAGTTCCTCGGGGCCTCTCGGGATTCCTCTCCCGTCGATGCCGGGGGCCTAAGGCTGCCGGGAGCCAGTGTGAGGAAGCCCGCCCGTGACAAGGTTATGAGGAAGGAAGCTGACATACGCAAGGCGTGCTCAGACTTCAGGGACCCCTCTGGAAATTTTTAAGCATGTACCCCAACAAAAATCTGCCGGTTTTTGTGCTCTGCTTTTTCACTCTTCTGACCTTTTCTGGAAAAAGTCAATTCAGGGCGTTAGTCTTCTGCATTTGAAAGAGTGTTTCAATCCAAAAACCCTCTGATGGCTTTCTAGCCTGCCTGTAGAACTCGTACAGCTGCGCTTGTGATTGTTTGAGGCCTCCTGACCGCAGGAGGCACAGGAAGCTTAAAACATCCTAGGAATGCAGGAGCTTCTGAGGAGTCAGAATCTTTAGAATAGGACTGATTAAAAGTTTCATTTTTTGGGTCAATGCTTGCTGCCAAATTTTCATATCCTTTATTTTTAGATATAGTTGGTATGTGAAAAACAAGTAGTAGACCTGGTATTAGCAACATTAGATCTTTGAGTTAAGTACCTTCTTTGTTATAACCCACTGCACCTTTGTTCTATAGAGATGTAACTTTAGTGCTTTAAGGAGATGCAGATTAAAGAAAAACACTTCAGGGGAAACAAAATTAACATTCATTAAGGAAGAGAGCAAAAAGTGTTAACAAGCCTCTTGGCCAGAAGATAATGTAAATTACCTGAGACCTTTTGTATACAAAATGATATACAGAAAGAATCTGGGTTGCGAACACTACATAATTTTGTGTTATCCATTGATCTCCATGTATTATCAAAAGTATAAAAAGACCTTCTGAACAATAAAGGAGGAGGCCAGGGGCCGGGGGCCAGTTTCTCGGACCAGCTTCTCGAACTAGTCTCTCAGCCTGGTTTCTTGGGACTCTGGCTCCCCCTGTGTCTTTCTCCCTCTTTCTTCTTCTCTACCTTTCCTTCTCTCTGCTCTTTACTATAACTTCAGGCTGAATCTCCACTGGAGTGCGGAGGCTCGCCAGGTCTACTTACTTGGCCTGGCTGTTAAGACCCGCATGAAAGGGAGCTTAAGGCGAGGCACCCTTAGATATTCAAGCGGCGCCGGTGGCCCAACGTAGGTGGTGCAAATTCCTTGTCTGGAATTTTATTGGCCGTCCGCGAAAACCAAGCTATTCAGCACTCTTCCTCCACTTAATCTTCTTACTACACTATAGTTTCCTAATGTAATCTTACATTAATAAATAAACAAGTCTTTCCACACCAACGCCGTCCACCTTCGAATTCCCTGGATCCACCGGGGCTGGACCCCGGCATAAGACCTTGTGTGGATTCGGTGCCGGAACCTGAGGATTCCTCTCCAGTGCTGACATGGATCTTGGGGTACTTCTGGAGTCTCCCCAGGGGAGTCAGTCCTCGTCTCGAGTGGGGGCATGCACGTGCGCTTTCCTCCCGAGCTGTAGCAGCAGTGTCACGCTTCCCTTCGCGTGGATCAAGGGATCTGTGGCTTTCCCTTTCCCGAGGCTTTCCCACAGGGCTGTCCCACGTGCCACCGTGGTGTGAGTCGATCCTCGGCTTGAAAGTCGAGGCAGTGCAGGGAAAACAGGTTTCCCTGGAATGGACTGAGACATCTGGGGGACTCTGGGAATGGTGGCACGACCCTGGAGTTCCTCTCGCCTTTCCTGTGGAGAGCGCCTCCTCTTGAGATGCGACGGGAACGCCGGGAATTCTTTCCCGACCACGCAGGGAAAGGATCCCTCCTCTCGAGCTAGGAGGCGGAAACGGGGCTCCTCTGGATGTGGGCGGGACTCGTGCTTCCTCTCGAGTGGAGACGGGTATGTCGGGGAACTTCTTGAGTTGCAGCAAGGGTGTGAAGGACCCTTTGGAAGTTCCAGAGGTTAGGTGTGATTAGCCTCGAGACGCCTCAGCGGAAATGGGCCTCATCTCGCCTGGAGGGGAGAACCTCCTGGATTTTCTCGAGTTGCGGCAGGTGCTCTCGACTTACGACGGGGACCTCAGGGACCCGCTCTGGTGGCCTCAGGAAAGGCCAGTCCCCATGCGAGTTGCTCGGGGGCCTCTCGGGATTCCTCTCCGTCGATGCCGGGCCTAAGACCTTGTGTGGAGTCGGTGCCGGAACCTGAGGATTCCTCTCCAGTGCTGACATGGATCTTGGGGTACTTCTGGAGTCTCCCCAGGGGAGTCAGTCCTCGTCTCGAGTGGGGCATGCACGTGCGCTTTCCTCCCGAGCTGTAGCAGCAGTGTCACGCTTCCCTTCGCGTGGATCAAGGGGATTTCCCTCGAGGCTTTCCCACGAGGCTTTCCCACGAGCTTTTCCACAGGGCTGTCCCACGTGCCACCGTGGTGTGAGTCGATCCTCGGCTTGAAAGTCGAGGCAGTGCAGGGAAAACAGGTTTCCCTGGAATGGACTGAGACATCTGGGGACTCTGGAATGGTGGCACGACCCTGGAGTTCCTCTCGCCTTTCCTGTGGAGAGCGCCTCCTCTTGAGATGCGACGGGAACGCCGGAATTCTTTCCCGACCACGCAGGGAAAGGATCCCTCCTCTCGAGCTAGGAGGCGGAAACGGGGCTCCTCTGGATGCGGGACTCTCGTGCTTCCTCTCGAGTGGAGACGGGTATGTCGGGGAACTTCTTGAGTTGCAGCAAGGGTGTGAAGGACCCTTTGGAAGTTCCAGAGGTTAGGTGTGATTAGCCTCGAGACGCCTCAGCGGAAATGGGCCTCATCTCGCCTGGAGGGAGAACCTCCTGGATTTTCTCGAGTTGCGGCAGGTGCTCTCGACTTACGACGGGGACCTCAGGGACCCGCTCTGGTGGCCTCAGGAAAGGCCAGTCCCCAAGCGAGTTGCTCGGGGGCCTCTCGGGATTCCTCTCCCGTCGATGCCGGGGCCTAAGGCTGCCGGGAGCCAGTGTGAGGAAGCCCGCCCGTGACAAGGTTATGAGGAAGGAAGCTGACATACGCAAGGCGTGCTCAGACTTCAGGGACCCCTCTGGAAATTTTTTAAGCATGTACCCCAACAAAAATCTGCCGGTTTTTGTGCTCTGCTTTTTCACTCTTCTGACCTTTTCTGGAAAAAGTCAATTCAGGGCGTTAGTCTTCTGCATTTGAAAGAGTGTTTCAATCCAAAAACCCTCTGATGGCTTTCTAGCCTGCCTGTAGAACTCGTACAGCTGCGCTTGTGATTGTTTGAGGCCTCCTGACCGCAGGAGGCACAGGAAGCTTAAAACATCCTAGGAATGCAGGAGCTTCTGAGGAGTCAGAATCTTTAGAATAGGACTGATTAAAAGTTTCATTTTTTGGGTCAATGCTTGCTGCCAAATTTTCATATCCTTTATTTTTAGATATAGTTGGTATGTGAAAAACAAGTAGTAGACCTGGTATTAGCAACATTAGATCTTTGAGTTAAGTACCTTCTTTGTTATAACCCACTGCACCTTTGTTCTATAGAGATGTAACTTTAGTGCTTTAAGGAGATGCAGATTAAAGAAAAACACTTCAGGGGAAACAAAATTAACATTCATTAAGGAAGAGAGCCAAAAAGTGTTAACAAGCCTCTTGGCCAGAAGATAATGTAAATTACCTGAGACCTTTTGTATACAAAATGATATACAGAAAGAATCTGGGTTGCGAACACTACATAATTTTGTGTTATCCATTGATCTCCATGTATTATCAAAAGTATAAAAGACCTTCTGAACAATAAAGGAGGAGGCCAGGGGCCGGGGGCCAGTTTCTCGGACCAGCTTCTCGAACTAGTCTCTCAGCCTGGTTTCTTGGGACTCTGGCTCCCCCTGTGTCTTTCTCCCTCTTTCTTCTTCTCTACCTTTCCTTCTCTCTGCTCTTTACTATAACTTCAGGCTGAATCTCCACTGGAGTGCGGAGGCTCGCCAGGTCTACTTACTTGGCCTGGCTGTTAAGACCCGCATGAAAGGGAGCTTAAGGCGAGGCACCCTTAGATATTCAAGCGGGCGCCGGTGGCCCAACGTAGGTGGTGCAAATTCCTTGTCTGGAATTTTATTGGCCGTCCGCGCGAAAACCAAGCTATTCAGCACTCTTCCTCCACTTAATCTTCTTACTACACTATAGTTTCCTAATGTAATCTTACATTAATAAATAAACAAGTCTTTCCACACCAACGCCGTCCACCCTTCGAATTCCCTGGATCCACCGGGCTGGACCCGGCATAAGACCTTGTGTGGATTCGGTGCCGGAACCTGAGGATTCCTCTCCAGTGCTGACATGGATCTTGGGGTACTTCTGGAGTCTCCCCAGGGGAGTCAGTCCTCGTCTCGAGTGGGGGCATGCACGTGCGCCCTCCCGAGCTGTAGCAGCAGTGTCACGCTTCCCTTCGCGAGGATCAAGGGATCTGTGGCTTTCCACGAGGCTTTCCCACAGGGCTGTCCCATGTGCCACCGTGGTGTGAGTCGATCCTCGGCTTGAAAGTCGAGGCAGCGCAGGGAAAACAGGTTTCCCTGGAATGGACTGAGACATCTTGGGGACTCTGGGAATGGGGCCTGATCCTGGAGTTCTTCTCGCCTTTCCTGTGGAGAGCGCTCCTCTTGAGATGCGACGGGAACGCTAGGAATTCTTTCCCGACCACGCAGGGAAAGGAACCTCCTCTCGAGCTAGCAGGCGGAAACGGGCCACTCTGGATATGGGCGGGACTCTCCCATTCCTCTAGAGTGGAGACGGGTATGTCGGGGAACTTCTTGAGTTGCAGCAAGGGTGTGAAAGACCCTTTGGAAGTTCCAGAGTTTAAGTGTGATTCCCTACTTGCCTCAGCGGAAATGGGTCATATCGTCTGGAGGGGAGAACCTCCTGGATTTTCTCGAGTTGTGGCAGGTGCTTGACTTACGACAGGGACCTCAGGGACCCGCTCTGGTGGCCTCAGGAAA
This sequence comes from Capra hircus, assembly GCF_001704415.2. Taxonomy (NCBI): domain Eukaryota; kingdom Metazoa; phylum Chordata; class Mammalia; order Artiodactyla; family Bovidae; genus Capra; species Capra hircus. The sequence goes on from NW_017197897.1 coordinate 5,422, forward strand.
GGCCAGTCCCCTTGCGAGTTGCTCGGGGGCCTCGCGGGATTCCTCTCCGTCGATGCCAGGGCCTAAGACCTTGTGTGGAGTCGGTTCCGAAACCTGAGGATTCCTCTCCAGCGCTGACATGGATCTTGGGTACTTCTGCAGTCTCCCCAGGGGAGTCAGTCCGAGTCTCAAGTGGGGGCATGCACGTGCTCTTTCCTCCGAGCTGTAGCAGCAGTGTCACGCTACCCTTCGCGTGGATCAAGGGATCTGTGGCTTTCCCTCGAGGCTTTCCAGGAGGTTTTCCCATGAGGCTTTCCCACAGGGCTGTCCCACGTGCCACCGTGGTGTGAGTCGATCCTCGGCTTGAAAACGAAGCAGTGCAGGGAAACAGGTTTCCCTGGAAAGGACTGAGACATCTGGAGGACTCTGGTAATGGTGGCACGACCCTGGAGTTCTGCTTGCCTTACTTGTGGAGAGTGCCGCCTCTTGAGATGCGAGGGAACGCCGGAAATTCTTTCACGAGCACACAGGGAATGAATCCTTCCTCTCGAGCTAGGAGGCAGAAGGGGGCTCCTCTGGATGTGGGCGGGACTCTCGTGCTTCCTCTTGGGTGGAGACGGGTATGTCGGGGAATTCTTGAGTTGCAGCAAGGGTGTGAAGGACCCTTTGGAAGTTCCAGAGTTTAGGTGTGATTAGCCTCGAGACGCCTCAGCGGAAATGGCTCTCATCTCGCTTGGAGGGGAGAACCTCCTGGATTTTCTCGAGTTGCGGCAGGTGCTCTTGACTTACGACAGGGACCTCAGGGACCCGCTCTGGTGGCCTCAGGAAAGGCCAGTCCCCAAGCGAGTTCCTCGGGGGCCTCTCGGGATTCCTCTCCCGTCGATGCCGGGCCTAAGGCTGCCGGGAGCCAGTGTGAGGAAGCCCGCCCGTGACAAGGTTATGAGGAAGGAAGCTGACATACGCAAGGCGTGCTCAGACTTCAGGGACCCCTCTGGAAATTTTTAAGCATGTACCCCAACAAAATCTGCCGGTTTTGTGCTCTGCTTTTTCACTCTTCTGACCTTTTCTGGAAAAAGTCAATTCAGGGCGTTAGTCTTCTGCATTTGAAAGAGTGTTTCAATCCAAAAACCCTCTGATGGCTTTCTAGCCTGCCTGTAGAACTCGTACAGCTGCGCTTGTGATTGTTTGAGGCCTCCTGACCGCCGGAGGCACAGGAAGCTTAAAACATCCTAGGAATGCAGGAGCTTCTGAGGAGTCAGAATCTTTAGAATAGGACTGATTAAAAGTTTCATTTTTTGGGTCAATGCTTGCTGCCAAATTTTCATATCCTTTATTTTTAGATATAGTTGGTATGTGAAAAACAAGTAGTAGACCTGGTATTAGCAACATTAGATCTTTGAGTTAAGTACCTTCTTTGTTATACTGCACCTTTGTTCTATAGAGATGTAACTTTAGTGCTTTAAGGAGATGCAGATTAAAGAAAAACACTTCAGGGGAAACAAAATTAACATTCATTAAGGAAGAGAGCAAAAAGTGTTAACAAGCCTCTTGGCCAGAAGATAATGTAAATTACCTGAGACCTTTTGTATACAAAATGATATACAGAAAGAATCTGGGTTGCGAACACTACATAATTTTGTGTTATCCATTGATCTTCATGTATTATCAAAAGTATAAAAGACCTGCTGAACAATAAAGGAGGAGGCCAGGGGCCGGGGGCCAGTTTCTCGGACCAGCTTCTCGAACTAGTCTCTCAGCCTGGTTTCTTGGGACTCTGGCTCCCCTGTGTCTTTCTCCCTCTTTCTTCTTCTCTACCTTTCCTTCTCTCTGCTCTTTACTATAACTTCAGGCTGAATCTCCACATGGAGTGCGGAGGCTCGCCAGGTCTACTTACTTGGCCTGGCTGTTAAGACCCGCATGAAAGGGAGCTTAAGGCGAGGCACCCTTAGATATTCAAGCGGGCGCCGGTGGCCCAACGTAGGTGGTGCAAATTCCTTGTCTGGAATTTTATTGGCCGTCCGCGAAAACCAAGCTATTCAGCACTCTTCCTCCACTTAATCTTCTTACTACACTATAGTTTCCTAATGTAATCTTACATTAATAAATAAACAAGTCTTTCCGCACCAACGCCGTCCACCCTTCGAATTCCCTGGATCCACCGGGCTGGACCCGGCATAAGACCTTGTGTGGATTCGGTGCCGGAACCTGAGGATTCTCTCCAAGTGCTGACATGGATCTTGGGGTATTTCTGGAGTCTCCCAGGGGAGTCAGTCCTCGTCTTGAGTGGGGGCATGCACGTGCGCTTTCCTCCCGAGCTGTAGCAGCAGTGTCGCGCTTTCTTCGCGTGGATCAAGGGATCTGTGTCTTTCCCTCGAAGCCTTCCCATGAGGCTTTCCCACAGGGTGTCCACGTGCCACCGTGGTGAGCGATCTCGGCTTGAAAGTCGAGGCGTGCAGGGAAAACAGTTTTTCCTGGAATGGACTGAGATATCC
>NW_017197898.1:0-7891 GCF_001704415.2 Capra hircus
CACACAAGCTCCCGCGCAGTGCATTTTCCCATCGCAACACCTTTCTCCTCTGGGAGGAGATGCTCTAGTGGAAGCCACTAGGTCTGTCAGTGCATATGACACTTCTTGGCCGTTTGACGGGCATTCCCACCCACCACGTACCCGACACGTACCCCCCATCCACCACTGACCCTCCCCAATCCCTAACCAACACACCACACCACTGAACCACCACTCTCCGGACAGGGCCTCCCCTCGAATGGATCCGCTGTGATCGAACCTGGACATACCCCGACTAGGGGCGAGCAGCGCACCTGTTTTGCTCGAGTGGGTCCTGGAGGGTGCAGCATAGCAAGAGCTTAAAAATCCATCCAATTTGTCTTTTTTTTTTTTTTACCTCGGAGAGAACGAGTTTGCTCCACCTCCACCCTTTGGCAGTGTGGAGGGAAGAGGGCACCACCCTCTCCCAAAGGGGACATAGGGCCTACCAGGAGAGAAAGGCCCCTTGAGGAGCTGAGCCCAGGTAGGCAGCCAGTGATGTCAAGCACACTCCCGCTGCTTGCTTCTTCATGGGCACTCCCACGATCTGCTAGGAATGTCTTTGCAAGGATCTCAAAGGGAAGGGGAGATACATGGCCCTGTCTCTGGAACTTCAGTCCTCTGAGCAGATCTGGAGGTCTTGAGATTGTATAAGCAAACCTGTTCCTTCCAAATAGAGGCTTGCAAACACACCCCCGGTGGTTGCCTCTTCTTCCCCGAAGAAGTCTTTCTTTCCCCACATGCTGCGAACTCCCTGTCCCAACCTCCAAGAATAGCGCTTCTTGCCATTCCTTTCTTAGAGGCAGTTATCCCTGAGCTTGGGGCCGTAGGGAGTAGCCCCACACTCACAGGGAAAGGCAAAGACTCCTCCATACATCTCCTCTATCCCCTTTGCTCTGGAGGAGAGCTCTAGTGAGCCTAGGTCTTTCAGGAAAATTCTTGGCTTGGACAGGATCTCACCCTGTTTGTGAACCTGCATACCCAACCAGGGGCCACAGAGCACCTGTTTCAGTAAAGTGGGCCCTGAAAGGGTGCAGCCTAGCAAGAGCTTGAAAATCCATTCAATTGCTGTTTTTGTACCTCTGACAGAGCAGAGCTTGGCTCCACCCTTTGGCAGTGAGGAGAAAAGAGGCATGACACCCTCCCCAAGGGGACATGGGGCCTACTTCGAGAGGAAAGGCCCCTTGTGGAGCTGAGGCCAGGAAGGCACACAGTCGTGTCAAACACACTCCCACTGCTTGCTTCTTCAGGGGCACTCCCGCTATCAGCTAGGAATGTCTTTGCAATGATCACAAAGGGAAGGGGAGATACAGGGCCCTGCTTCTGGACCTCCGGTGCTCTGAGCAAATCTCGAGGTCTCCCGTTGTTGGTCAAGGTCAAGGTCAAGTTCAAGGTCAAGGTCAAGGTCAAGATCAAGTTCAAGTTCAAGTTGAAGTTCAAGTTCAAGGTCAAGTTCAAGTTCAAGGTCAATCAAGTTCAAAGGTCAAGTTCAAGGTCAAGTTCAAGTTCAAGGTCAAGGTCAAGTTCAAGGAAGTTCAAGTTCAAGGTCAAGGTCAAGTTCAAGTCAAGTTCAAGTTCAAGTCAAGTTCAGTAAGTTCAAGTTCAAGGTCAAGGTCAAGTCAAGTTCAAGTCAAGTTCAAGTTCAAGTTCAAGTAAGTTCAAGTTCAAGTTCAAGTTCAAGGTCAAGTCAAGTTCAAGGTCAAGTCAAGTTCAAGGTCAAGTCAAGTCAAGGTCAAGTCAAGTCAAGGTCAAGTTCAAGTTCAAGGGCAGGGCAAGGCCAAGCCCAAGACCAAGGCAAGGGCAACGGCAACGCCAAGGGCAAGGCCAAGGCCCAGGCCAAGGCAAAGGCCAAGGCCACCAAAGCGAAGCCCAAACCCCGTAACGCCTGACAAAAGGCAGAAGCCACTAGGCCCCTGTGCAGAGGAAGCCACTGAAGGCAGCAAGGCCACAGAGCTCCCCGACTCCCATTCCCACATGAAGATGTGAGGATAAAGGGCCTCATCCCAGCAAAGCACCCGCTCCCACCACCCCCAACCCCGGCCCCCGCCCCCCGCAGCACGCCCCCTGAAACAACACTGTCTTCCCAGAAAAGAGAACGGAGAAGCCATGTGTGTGCCAAAGGAGCAAGATGAACGAACGATGCCACGCCCTCCGAATTTGGGCACACCTGACGCCTCGGAACCCCGGGCCTGGCCGATGGGTCCCAGCCGTTCTCGGGTGGGAGGGGGGTCAACACATTGGCCGAGAGCCCTTGCCCAGGCCACCCGCAAATCCCCTGAGATGTGATCCGACCACAGGGACCGAGGGCAAACGTACCGCTTGAGGTGCTGGAGGAGCCGGACGAAGCCATGGTGGGAGAGGCACACGGGCACGCTGCAGACTGCTGGCCGAGTGGGCGGGGACCCAGCAGCTCAGGACTCTGGAGAACGGGAGGCGTCTCCGCCACCATTGACGTCAATAGGGTTTGGGTGGGTAGATGGAGGGGGCCGCCCCTGGCCTCTTTCCAAGCAGAGACCCTGGACGGAGTCCCGTGGAGCGAGTGGGCTTTTCCCGGGCACGGCTGTGCCCTGGACCGCCAAGATCCCCGTTGGGGTGGGCGGGCAGTTCGGGGGCTTTGGTTTGTGGCCCTCCCTCGCAGCGGGGGGTGGGTTCAACCCCGAGTGGATCAATCAGGGGCCCTCAGCAGTGCCAAGGGAACTCACCGCCCAGGAAACGCCCCTAGGTCCCTTTGAATTGGCCACCAACGCCCCCTTTCCCAGCCTGCCTTGCTCTGGATTTCCCGCCTTTTCACATTCCACAGGTCCCTGGTCCTCGACTGTCCCCCGCTGGCTCCTCCGAGGCATTCCGGGACACCAGACGCTCTCTCCAGCGCCTCCACCTAGATCCCTCGCTGTCCTCGCCTCCGTTTCCCCCATGCCCCCTCCCCAACTCCTCCGTGGGCTCTTGGCATCCTTTCCCTACAGCAGTCCCAGAGTGCCACCCCGAGGGCTTTGAGTTGCCTGGAGCCCAAGGCTCCGGCCAGAGACCTGGCCAGCGTCTCTGGCCGCGAGCCTTGGGCTCCAGTGCACTCAAAGAAAGCCTCGGTGGCACTCTGGACTGCTGTAGGGAAAGGATGCCAAGAGCCCACGGAGGAGTTGGGGAGGGGGCATGGGGGAAACGGAGGCGAGGACAGCGAGGGATCTAGGTGGAGGCGCTGGAGAGAGCGTCTGGTGTCCCGGAATGCCTCGGAGGAGCCAGCGGGGACAGTCGAGGACCAGGGACCTGTGGAATGTGAAAAGGCGGGAAATCCCAGAGCAAGGCAGGCTGGGAAAGGGGGCGTTGGTGGCCAATTCAAAGGGACCTAGGGGCGTTTCCTGGGCGGTGAGTTCCCTTGGCACTGCTGAGGGCCCCTGATTGATCCACTCGGGGTTGAACCCACCCCCCGCTGCGAGGGAGGGCCACAAACCAAAGCCCCCGAACTGCCCGCCCACCCCAACGGGGATCTTGGCGGTCCAGGGCACAGCCGTGCCCGGGAAAAGCCCACTCGCTCCACGGGACTCCGTCCAGGGTCTCTGCTTGGAAAGAGGCCAGGGGCGGCCCCCTCCATCTACCCACCCAAACCCTATTGACGTCAATGGTGGCGGAGACGCCTCCCGTTCTCCAGAGTCCTGAGCTGCTGGGTCCCCGCCCACTCGGCCAGCAGTCTGCAGCGTGCCCGTGTGCCTCTCCCACCATGGCTTCGTCCGGCTCCTCCAGCACCTCAAGCGGTACGTTTGCCCTCGGTCCCTGTGGTCGGATCACATCTCAGGGGATTTGCGGGTGGCCTGGGCAAGGGCTCTCGGCCAATGTGTTGACCCCCCTCCCACCCGAGAACGGCTGGGACCCATCGGCCAGGCCCGGGGTTCCGAGGCGTCAGGTGTGCCCAAATTCGGAGGGCGTGGCATCGTTCGTTCATCTTGCTCCTTTGGCACACACATGGCTTCTCCGTTCTCTTTTCTGGGAAGACAGTGTTGTTTCAGGGGGCGTGCTGCGGGGGGCGGGGGCCGGGGTTGGGGGTGGTGGGAGCGGGTGCTTTGCTGGGATGAGGCCCTTTATCCTCACATCTTCATGTGGGAATGGGAGTCGGGGAGCTCTGTGGCCTTGCTGCCTTCAGTGGCTTCCTCTGCACAGGGGCCTAGTGGCTTCTGCCTTTTGTCAGGCGTTACGGGGTTTGGGCTTCGCTTTGGTGGCCTTGGCCTTTGCCTTGGCCTGGGCCTTGGCCTTGCCCTTGGCGTTGCCGTTGCCCTTGCCTTGGTCTTGGGCTTGGCCTTGCCCTGCCCTTGAACTTGAACTTGACCTTGACCTTGACCTTGACCTTGACTTGAACTTGGACCTTGACCTTGACCTTGAACTTGACTTGAACTTGAACTTGACTTGAACTTGAACTTGACCTTGAACTTGAACTTGACCTTGAACTTGACTTGAACCTTGACCTTGACTTGACTTGAACTTCAACTTGACTTGAACTTGAACTTGACCTTGAACCTTGAACTTGACCTTGACCTTGAACTTGACTACTTGAACTTGACCTTGACCTTGAACTTGACCTTGAACTTGACCTTGACCTTGAACTTGAAGTTGACCTTGAACTTGAACTTACTTGAACTTGAACTTGAATCTTGACCTTGACACTTGACCTTGACCTTGACCTTGACCTTGACCAACAACGGGAGACCTCGAGATTTGCTCAGAGCACCGGAGGTCCAGAAGCAGGGCCCTGTATCTCCCCTTCCCTTTGTGATCATTGCAAAGACATTCCTAGCTGATAGCGGGAGTGCCCCTGAAGAAGCAAGCAGTGGGAGTGTGTTTGACACGACTGTGTGCCTTCCTGGCCTCAGCTCCACAAGGGGCCTTTCCTCTCGAAGTAGGCCCCATGTCCCCTTGGGGAGGGTGTCATGCCTCTTTTCTCCTCACTGCCAAAGGGTGGAGCCAAGCTCGCTCTGTCAGAGGTACAAAAACAGCAATTGAATGGATTTTCAAGCTCTTGCTAGGCTGCACCCTTTCAGGGCCCACTTTACTGAAACAGGTGCTCTGTGGCCCCTGGTTGGGTATGCAGGTTCACAAACAGGGTGAGATCCTGTCCAAGCCAAGAATTTTCCTGAAAGACCTAGGCTCACTAGAGCTCTCCTCCAGAGCAAAGGGGATAGAGGAGATGTATGGAGGAGTCTTTGCCTTTCCCTGTGAGTGTGGGGCTACTCCCTACGGCCCCAAGCTCAGGGATAACTGCCTCTAAGAAAGGAATGGCAAGAAGCGCTATTCTTGGAGGTTGGGACAGGGAGTTCGCAGCATGTGGGGAAAGAAAGACTTCTTCGGGAAGAAGAGGCAACCACCGGGGGTGTGTTTGCAAGCCTCTATTTGGAAGGAACAGGTTTGCTTATACAACTCAAGACCTCCAGATCTGCTCAGAGGACTGAAGTTCCAGAGACAGGGCCATGTATCTCCCCTTCCCTTTGAGATCCTTGCAAAGACATTCCTAGCAGATCGTGGGAGTGCCCATGAAGAAGCAAGCAGCGGGAGTGTGCTTGACATCACTGGCTGCCTACCTGGGCTCAGCTCCTCAAGGGGCCTTTCTCTCCTGGTAGGCCCTATGTCCCCTTTGGGAGAGGGTGGTGCCCTCTTCCCTCCACACTGCCAAAGGGTGGAGGTGGAGCAAACTCGTTCTCTCCGAGGTAAAAAAAAAAAAAGACAAATTGGATGGATTTTTAAGCTCTTGCTATGCTGCACCCCTCCAGGACCCACTCGAGCAAAACAGGTGCCCTGTGGCCCCTAGGTCGGGTATGCAGGTTCACACACCGGGTGGGATCCCGTCAAAGCCAAGAATTTTCCTGACAGACCTAGGCTCACTAGAGCTCTCCTCCAGAGGAAAGGGGACAGAAAAGACGTGTGTGTGGAGGTGGCTCTGCCTTTCCAGGTCCCAATCTCAGGGATAACTGCCCCTAAGAAAGGAACTGCTGCTGCTGCTGCTGCTAAGTTGCTTCAGTCGTGTTCGACTCTGTGCGACGCCATAGACGGTAGCCCACTAGGCTCCCCCGTCCCTGGGATTCTCCAGGCAAGAACAGTAAGTGGGTTGCCATTGCCTTCTCCAATGCATGAAAGTGAAAATGAAAGTGCAGTCGCTCAGTCGTGTCCGACCCTCAGCGACCCCACGGACTGCAGCCTACCAGGCTTCTCCGTCCATAGGATTTTCTGAAAGGAACTGCAAGAACGCGCTTTTCCAGGAGGCTGGGAAAGGGAGTTCGCAGGATGTGGGGAAAGAGAGCCTCCTTCGAGGGAAGAATAGGCGGCCACTTGTTTTGTGTTGCAAACCTCTATTTGGAAGGAACAGGTTAGCTTATACAAAGGGAGACCTCCAGATCTGCTCAGAGGACCAAAGTTGCAGAGGCAGGTCGGTGTATTTTCCCTTCACTTTGCGATCCTTGCAAAGACATTCCTTGCTGATAGATGATTCAGCAAGGGCCTTTGAGACTGTTGTTTTCTTTCCTAGGTTCAAAGATTCCTTCAGTTCCTAATATAGATATCCTAGAAATTATCTGACATCCGTGAAAATCTGATATGTCCTGGTCAAATGCTGTCAGTTATAATTCCAGTTATCATATTAAAGCATTTCAAGTCGCAGCAGTGACCAGATTACATTGTCAATTTCTATTTAATCAGGTTTTAACCATGTCCTCTATGGTTTCACACTGGATGCCTTTGCAGAAATACTGCTACTTCAAGATATATGGAATATACTTTTTTTAAGCTTACCGATAATTTGTTTGTTTGTTTGTTTGTCTTCTGGTAAGCTGGTACCAGATGGAATTTAGTCTCCTCTCTAGGTTAAGAGAACAAAGTTTTCTTAGAATGCAATTTTGATAACAGACTATGGATTTCTTTACCTTTCATTGATTTTATAATTGTTTTCATCATCTGTTTTTTTACTTCGGTAAAGTAAAGAAGCCCTTATTAAGATTTTGGTACATGTAGGATGGACTAAGCTTTCCCCACTCTTGCAAGTTCCCTTAACCCTTCAGATTCTTCTCGTGGACCAAGATCTCACTTTCCTCCAGAGGGACAATCCAAGCTTTTTATTAGTTGATCTGCCCCTGACATCAGAGTCCATTTGAGCACGAGTTGGCCTATAATTTAGGCATGAAACTATGACTACATAAAGAAAAGGTGACTTTATGATTCAGGGATGGCCATGATATGCCTTGCACTTCAGAGAAAATGGGTTAAAATGATTTTTTTTTCTTCAAAACTGCACAGCCAGTTCTTTCAGCATATGCAATTGAAAACATCTAGTCATTAGGTCAGTTTTCATTCCAATCCCAAAGAAAGGCAATGACAAAGAATATTCAAGCTGCTGGCAGCATTGCACTCATCTCACACACTAGTAAAGTAATGCTCAAAATTCTCCAAGTTCACATGAACTGTGAACTTCCAAATGTTCAAGAGGGATTTAAAACATGGCAGAGAAACCAGAGATCAAACTGCCAACATCCACTGGATCATTGAAAAAGCAAGAGAGTTCCCAGAAAAAAAGACATCTATTTCTGCTTTATTGACTATGCCAAAGCCTTTGACTGTGTGGATCACAATAAACTGGGAAAATTCTGAAAGAGATGGGAATACCAGACACCTGACCTGTCTCTTGAGAAAACCTGTATGCAGGTCAGGAAGAACAGTTCGAACTGGACATGGAACAACAGACTGGTTCTAAATAGGAAAGGAATATGTCAAGGCAGTGTATTGTCACCCTGCTTATTTAACTTATATGCAGAGTACATCATGAGAAAACACTGGCCTGGAGGAAGCAACACGCTGGAATCCAGATTGCTGGGAGAAATATCAAGAATCTCAGATATGCAGATGA
>NW_017197899.1:0-7891 GCF_001704415.2 Capra hircus
GAGAACCTCCTGGATTTTCTCGAGTTGCGGCAGGTGCTCTCGACTTACGACGGGGACATCAGGGACCGCTCTCGTGGCCTCAGTAAAGGCAAGTCCCATGCGAGTTGCACCGGGCCACTCGGATTCCTCTCCCGTCGATGCGGGGACTAAGACCTTGTGTGGAGTCGGTGCGGAACCTGAGGTTTCCTCTCCAGTGCTGATATGGATCTTGGGGTACGTCTGGAGTCTCCCAAGGGAGTCAGTCCTCGTCTCTAGTGGGGCCTGCACGTGCGCTTTCTCTCGAGCTGTAGCAGCAGTGTCACTCTTCCTTCGCATATATCAAGGGATCTGTGGCTTTCCCTGGCTTTCACCGTTCCACGAGGCTTTCCCACAGGGCTATCCCACGTGCCACCGTCGTGTGAGTCGATCCTCGGCTTGAAAGTCGAGGCAGTGCAGGGAAAACAGGTTTCCCTGGAATGGACTGAGACATCTGGGGACTCTGGGAATGGTGGCACGACCCTGGAGGTCCTCTTGCCTTTCCTGTGGAGAGCGCCTCCTCTTTGAGATGCGAAGGAACGCCGGGAATTCTTTCCCGACCACGCAGGGACAGATCATTTCTCTCGAGCAAGAGTAGGAAACAGGGCTCCTCTGGATGTTGGCGAACTCTCGTGCTTCCTCTCGAGTGGAGACGGGTATGTCAGGGAACTTCTTGAGTTGCAGGAAGGGTGTGAAGGACCCTTTGGAAGTTCCAGATGTTAGGTGTGATTAGACTCTAGACGCCTGGAGCGGAAATGGGCCTCATCTCGCCTGGAGGGGAGAACCTCCTGGATTTTCTCGAGTTGCGGCAGGTGCTCTCGACTTACGTCGGGACCTGAGGGACCCGCTCTGGTGGACTCAGGAAAGGCCAATCCCCATGAGAGTTGTTCGGGGGCCTATCAGGATTCCTCTCCCCTCGATGCAGGGGCATAAGATCTTGTGTGGAGTCGGTGCCGGAACCTGAGCATTCCTCTCCAGTGCTGACATGGATCTTGGGGTACTTCTGGAGTCTCCCCAGGGGAGTCAGTGCTCGTCTCTAGTGGGGGCATGCATGTGCGCTTTCCTCCCGAGCTGTAGCAGCAGTGTCACACTTCCCTTCGCGTGGATCAAGGGATCAGGGGCTTTCCCTCGAGGCTTTCCGATGAGGCTTTCCCATGAGGCTTTCCCACGAGGCTTTCCCACGAGGCTTTCCCACAGGGCTGTCCCACGTGCCACCGTGGTGTGAGTCGATCCTCGGCATGAAAGTCGAGGCAGTGCAGGGAAAACATGTTTCCCTGGAATGGACTGAGACATCTGGGGGACTCTGGGAATGGTGGCACGACCCTGGAGTTCCTCTCGCCTTTCCTTTGGAGAGCGCCTCCTCTTGAGATGCGACGGGAATGCCGGGATTCTTTCCCGAAGACGCAGGGAAAGGATTCCTCCTCTCGAGCTAGGAGGCGGAAACGGGGCTCCTCTGGATGTGGGCGGGACTCTCGTGCTTCCTCTCGAGTGGAGACGGGTATGTCGGAGAACTTCTTGAGTTGCAGCAAGGGTGTGAAGGACCCTTTGGGAGTACCAGAGTTTAGGTGTGATTAGCCTCGAGACGCCTCAGCGGAAATGGGCTTCATCTCGCCTGGAGGGGAGAACCTCCTGGATATTCTCGAGTTGCAGCAGGTCCTCTCGACTTACGATGGGGACCTCAGGGACCCGCTCTGGTGGCCTCAGGAAAGGCCAGTCCCCATGCGAGTTGCTCGGGGGCCTCTCGGCATTCCTCTCCCGTCGATGCCGGGGCCTAAGACCATGTGTGGAGCCGGTGCCGGAACCTGAGCATTCCTCTCCAGTGCTGACATGGATCTTGGGGTACTTCTGGAGTCTCCCCAGGGGAGTCAGTCCTCGTCTCGAGTCGTGGCATGCACGTGTGCTTTCCTCCCGAGCTGTAGCAGCAGTGTCATGCTTCCCATCGAGGGGATCAAGGGATCTGTGGCTTTCCCTCGAGGCTTTCCCTGAAGGCTTTTTCACGAGGCTTTCCCACAAGGCTGTCCCACGTGCCACCGTGGTGTGAGTCGATCCTCGGCTTGAAAGTCGAGACAGTGCAGAGAAAACAGGTTTCCCTGGAATGGACTGAGACATCTGGGGGACTCAGGGAATGGTGGCACGACCCTGGAGTTCCTCTCGCCTTTCCAGTGGAGAGCGCATCCACTTGAGATGCGACGGGAATGCCGGGAATTCTTTCCCGACCACGCAGGGAAAGGATCCCTCCCCTCGAGCTAGGGGGCGGAAACGGGGCTCCTCTGGATGTGGGCGGGACTCTCGTCCTTCCTCTGGAGTGGAGACGAGTATGTCGGGGAACTTCTTGAGTTGCAGCAAGGGTGTGAAGGACCCTTTGGAAGTTCCAGATGTTAGATGTGATTAGCCTCGAGACGCCTCAGCGGAAATGGGCCTCATCTCGCCTGGAGGGGAGAACCTCCTAGATTTTCTCGAGTTGCGGCATGTGCTCTCGACTTACGACGGGGATCTCAGGGACCCGCTCTGGTGGCCTCAGGAAAGGCCAGTCCCCATGCGAGTTGCTCGCGGGCCTCTCGGGATTCCTCTCCCGTTGAAGCTGGGTCCTAAGACCTTGTGTGGAGTCAGTGCCGGAACCTGAGGATTCCTCTCCAGTGCCGACATGGATCTTGGGGTACTTCTGGAGTCTCCCCAGGGGAGTCAGACCTCGTCTCGACTGAGGGCATGCTCGGGCGCTTTCCTCCCGAGCTGTAGCAGCAGTGTCACGCTTCCCTTCGCGTGGATCAAGGGATCTGTGTCTTTCCCTCGAGGCTTTCCCACGAAGCTTTCCCACGAGGCTTTCCCTCAGGGCTGTCCCACGTGACACCGTGGTGTGAGTCGATCCTCGGCTTGAAAGTCGAGGCAGTGCAGGGAAAACAGGTTTCCCTGGAATGGACTGAGACATCTGGGGACTCTGGGAATGTGGCACGACCCTGGTTTTCCTCTCGCCTTTCCTGTGGGAGCGCCTCCTCTTGAGATGCGACGAGGAACGCGGGAATTCTTTCCCTGAACACGGTTCAGGGAAAGAATTCCCTCGGCGTTCTAGTCGCATCTCAAGAGGAGGCGCTCCCACAGGAAAGGCGAGAGGAAAACCAGGGTCGTGCCACATTCCCAGAGTCCCCCAGATGTCTCAGTCCATTCCAGGGAAACCTGTTTTCCCTGCACTGCCTCGACTTTCAAGCCGAGGATCGACTCACACCACGGTGTCACGTGGGACAGCCCTGAGGGAAAGCCTCGTGGGAAAGCTTCGTGGGAAAGCCTCGAGGGAAAGACACAGATCCCTTGATCCACGCGAAGGGAAGCGTGACACTGCTGCTACAGCTCGGGAGGAAAGCGCCCGAGCATGCCCTCAGTCGAGACGAGGTCTGACTCCCCTGGGGAGACTCCAGAAGTACCCCAAGATCCATGTCGGCACTGGAGAGGAATCCTCAGGTTCCGGCACTGACTCCACACAAGGTCTTAGGACCCAGCTTCAACGGGAGAGGAATCCCGAGAGGCCCGCGAGCAACTCGCATGGGGACTGGCCTTTCCTGAGGCCACCAGAGCGGGTCCCTGAGATCCCCGTCGTAAGTCGAGAGCACATGCCGCAACTCGAGAAAATCTAGGAGGTTCTCCCCTCCAGGCGAGATGAGGCCCATTTCCGCTGAGGCGTCTCGAGGCTAATCACATCTAACATCTGGAACTTCCAAAGGGTCCTTCACACCCTTGCTGCAACTCAAGAAGTTCCCCGACATACTCGTCTCCACTCCAGAGGAAGGACGAGAGTCCCGCCCACATCCAGAGGAGCCCCGTTTCCGCCCCCTAGCTCGAGGGGAGGGATCCTTTCCCTGCGTGGTCGGGAAAGAATTCCCGGCATTCCCGTCGCATCTCAAGTGGATGCGCTCTCCACTGGAAAGGCGAGAGGAACTCCAGGGTCGTGCCACCATTCCCTGAGTCCCCCAGATGTCTCAGTCCATTCCAGGGAAACCTGTTTTCTCTGCACTGTCTCGACTTTCAAGCCGAGGATCGACTCACACCACGGTGGCACGTGGGACAGCCTTGTGGGAAAGCCTCGTGAAAAAGCCTTCAGGGAAAGCCTCGAGGGAAAGCCACAGATCCCTTGATCCCCTCGATGGGAAGCATGACACTGCTGCTACAGCTCGGGAGGAAAGCACACGTGCATGCCACGACTCGAGACGAGGACTGACTCCCCTGGGGAGACTCCAGAAGTACCCCAAGATCCATGTCAGCACTGGAGAGGAATGCTCAGGTTCCGGCACCGGCTCCACACATGGTCTTAGGCCCCGGCATCGACGGGAGAGGAATGCCGAGAGGCCCCCGAGCAACTCGCATGGGGACTGGCCTTTCCTGAGGCCACCAGAGCGGGTCCCTGAGGTCCCCATCGTAAGTCGAGAGGACCTGCTGCAACTCGAGAATATCCAGGAGGTTCTCCCCTCCAGGCGAGATGAAGCCCATTTCCGCTGAGGCGTCTCGAGGCTAATCACACCTAAACTCTGGTACTCCCAAAGGGTCCTTCACACCCTTGCTGCAACTCAAGAAGTTCTCCGACATACCCGTCTCCACTCGAGAGGAAGCACGAGAGTCCCGCCCACATCCAGAGGAGCCCCGTTTCCGCCTCCTAGCTCGAGAGGAGGAATCCTTTCCCTGCGTCTTCGGGAAAGAATCCCGGCATTCCCGTCGCATCTCAAGAGGAGGCGCTCTCCAAAGGAAAGGCGAGAGGAACTCCAGGGTCGTGCCACCATTCCCAGAGTCCCCCAGATGTCTCAGTCCATTCCAGGGAAACATGTTTTCCCTGCACTGCCTCGACTTTCATGCCGAGGATCGACTCACACCACGGTGGCACGTGGGACAGCCCTGTGGGAAAGCCTCGTGGGAAAGCCTCGTGGGAAAGCCTCATGGGAAAGCCTCATCGGAAAGCCTCGAGGGAAAGCCCCTGATCCCTTGATCCACGCGAAGGGAAGTGTGACACTGCTGCTACAGCTCGGGAGGAAAGCGCACATGCATGCCCCCACTAGAGACGAGCACTGACTCCCCTGGGGAGACTCCAGAAGTACCCCAAGATCCATGTCAGCACTGGAGAGGAATGCTCAGGTTCCGGCACCGACTCCACACAAGATCTTATGCCCCTGCATCGAGGGGAGAGGAATCCTGATAGGCCCCCGAACAACTCTCATGGGGATTGGCCTTTCCTGAGTCCACCAGAGCGGGTCCCTCAGGTCCCCGACGTAAGTCGAGAGCACCTGCCGCAACTCGAGAAAATCCAGGAGGTTCTCCCCTCCAGGCGAGATGAGGCCCATTTCCGCTCAGGCGTCTAGAGTCTAATCACACCTAACATCTGGAACTTCCAAAGGGTCCTTCACACCCTTCCTGCAACTCAAGAAGTTCCCTGACATACCCGTCTCCACTCGAGAGGAAGCACGAGAGTTCTGCCCACATCCAGAGGAGCCCCGTTTCCCTACTCTTGCTCGAGAGAAATGATCCTGTCCCTGCGTGGTCGGGAAAGGAATTCCCGGCGTTCCCTTCCGCATCTCAAGAGGAGGCGCTCTCCACAGGAAAGGCAAGAGGACCTCCAGGGTCGTGCCACCATTCCAGAGTCCCCCAGATGTCTCAGTCCATTCCAGGGAAACCTGTTTTCCCTGCACTGCCTCGACTTTCAAGGCCGAGGATCGACTCACACGACGGTGGCACGTGGGATAGCCCTGTGGGAAAGCCTCGTGGGAACGCCTCGTGGGAAAGCCTCGAGGGAAAGCCACAGATCCCTTGATATATGCGAAGGGAAGAGTGACACTGCTGCTACAGCTCGAGAGGAAAGCGCACGTGCAGGCCCCCCACTAGAGACGAGGACTGACTCCCCTTGGGAGACTCCAGACGTACCCCAAGATCCATATCAGCACTGGAGAGGAAACCTCAGGTTCCGGCACCGACTCCACACAAGGTCTTAGTCCCCGGCATCGACGGGAGAGGAATCCCGAGTGGCCCCCGTGCAACTCGCATGGGGACTTGCCTTTACTGAGGCCACGAGAGCGGGTCCCTGAGGTCCCCGTCGTAAGTCGAGAGCACCTGCCGCAACTCGAGAAAATCCAGGAGGTTCTCCCCTGCAGGCGAGATGAGGCCCATTTCCGCTAAGGCGTCTCGAGGCTAATCACACCTAACCTCTGGAACTTCCAAAAGGGTCCTTCACACCCTTGCTGCAACTCAAGAAGTTCACCGACATACCCGACTCCACTCGAGAGGAAGCACCATAGTTCCGCCATATCCAGAGGTGCCCCGTTTCCGCCTCATAGCTCGAGAGGAGGGATCCTGTCCCTGCGTGGTAGGGAAAAAAATTCCCGGTATTCCCGTCGCATCCCAAGAAGAGGCGCTCTCCGCAGGAAAGGCGAGAGGAACTCCAGGGTCGTGCCACCATTCCCAGAGTCCCCAGATGTCTCAGTCCATTCCAGGGAAACGTGTTTTCCCTGCACAGCCTCGACTTTCAAGCTGAGGATCGACTCACACCACGGTGGCAAGAGGGACAGCCCTGTGGGAAAGCCTCGTGGAAAAGCCTCGTCGGAAAGCCTCGAGGGAAAGCCACAGATCCCTTGATCCACGCGAAGGGAAGTGCGACACTGCTGCTACAGCTCGGGAGGAAAGCGCACGTGCATGCCCCCACTCGAGACGAGGACTGACTCCCCTGGAGAGACTCCAGAAGTACCCCAAGATCCATGTCAGCACTGGAGAGGAATCCTCAGGTTCCGGCACCGACTCTACACAAGATCTTAGGCCCGGGCATCGATGGGAGAGGAATCCTGAGTGTCCCCGAGACAACTCGCATGGGGACTGGCCTTTCATGAGGCCACCAGAGCGGGTCCCTGAGGTCGCCGTCGATAAGTCGACAGCACCTACCGCATCTCGAGAAAATCCAGGAGGTTCTCCCCTCCAGGCGAGATGAGACCCATTTGTGCTGAGGCGTCTCGAGGCTAATCAGACCTAACCTCTGGAACTTCCAAAGGGTCCTTCACAACCTTTCTGCAACTCAAGAAGTTGCCCGACATACCCGTCTCCACTCGAGAGGAAGCACGAGAGTCCCGCCCACATCCAGAGGAGCCCCGTTTCCGCCTCCTAGCTCGAGAGGAGGATCATTTCCTGCGTGTTCGGCAAAGAATTCCCGGGCGTTCTAGTCGCATCTCAAGAGGAGGCGCTCCCACAGGAAAGGCGAGAGGAAAACCAGGGTCGTGCCACATTCCCAGAGTCCCCAGATGTCTCAGTCCATTCCAGGGAAACCTGTTTTCCCTGCACTGCCTCGACTTTCAAGACCGAGGATCGACTCACACCACGGTGTCACGTGGGACAAGCCCTGAGGGAAAGCCTCGTGGGAAAGCTTCGTGGGAAAGCCTCGAGGGAAAGACACAGATCCCTTGATCACGCGAAGGGAAGCGTGACACTGCTGCTACAGCTCGGGAGGAAAGCGCCCGAGCATGCCCTCAGTCGAGACGAGGTCTGACTCCCCTGGGGAGGACTCCAGAAGTACCCCAAGATCCATGTCGGCCACTGGAGAGGAATCCTCAGGTTCCGGCACTGACTCCACACAAGGTCTTAGGACCCAGCTTCAACGGGAGAGGAATCCCGAGAGGCCCGCGAGCAACTCGCATGGGGACTGGCCTTTCCTGAGGCCACCAGAGCGGGTCCCTGAGATCCCCGTCGTAAGTCGAGAGCACATGCCGCAACTCGAGAAAATCTAGGAGGTTCTCCCCTCCAGGCGAGATGAGGCCCATTTCCGCTGAGGCGTCTCGAGGCTAATCACATCTAACATCTGGAACTTCCAAAGGGTCCTTCACACCCTTGCTGCAACTCGAAGTTCCCCGACCCGACCCCCCCG